>NW_016690423.1:954051-1056423 GCF_001604755.1 Lepidothrix coronata
GCCTTATTCTCATCTAAGGTAATGTACTGGCACCATGACTGTCTCCAGAGAAAAAATGGTATGTTATCTCTTAGTGTGTCAGCTCCAGCTTTTTTGTTTCGTCTCTTCTGGAATGAGTCATGGTGCTTGAATCCCTCCAGTGTGTGTGTGTCAGTTGGGCTCTTCTGCTCAGAGAAAACTGTAAGGGAAGAGTGGAAAGGGTTCCATGGAAGATGGCAGGAGACAGCATGGCTCTGTAGAGAGAAAATAAGAGAAAAAATGAAAATTTGTCTTAATCGCAGTGAGTGATAAAAGACCTTGAACAAGTTGGGGCATCTGAAAATAGAAGCTAATAAAGAAGCCAGAAGGTGGGGCATGGCTCACATAAACTGTGCCTTCAGTCTCAACCACATTCCTCTTCAGTGACTTGAATGTCATGGATGGTTCTTTGGGTTTGTATCTATCACTTGTGGACTAATAATGTAACTGCATAGTTACAGGAGGCTCCCTGCAGTGATAGTGGTGGCTTGGAAATGCTGATAGTGGTATCTTAAAAGGTTAAAATGAAGAAGTAAATGAGATTTCGTATAGCCTGTTGGAAGGAAAGGAGGAATTGTCATGAATCTTTCCAAGCTCCCACACTTGTGGTGTGGGACTAGGACTGAGTCCGAGTGTTTAGTGAAAAGGCTGACACACGTCTAGCATGAATCTCTAGGTAAGAAGTAAATGTCAGGGAATTTAAATTATCTGTGTGGACAGTGCAGTCCAAGAGCAAGGTGAGTGAACTCAACATTTGTGCCACAGTATCCTCGCACTCCCTTTTCTCTGTGTAGTTGTGAAATACCTCCTGTGTTTGCAATGCCTAAAATGGAAAGGTTGGTTGTCAGCTCCAAGTTCTGTGTGCATTATTAGCATGTCTTGTTTCTGCCTGTGCTCCCCTTGGACACTACTTAGGCGTCTGTGCTAACAACTGTGAGACAGCTTTGCTGGTACCAACCATGTGAATCTGCTAGAGACACAGCCCTGTGTGTATCACATCCCTGATACATGTCTGTCATGTCCCACCGCTCCCAAAGCTTCACTGCAGTAGTTGCTGCTTTGACAGCGAGATCATGTTTTGTGTTTCTGGTGTCTTACTGGTTATTTATTTAGGCTCTCTTTCAGCATCAGTGCTTGTAGTGTTTTCTGAGTTCTGTTTTGTCTCCTGGGTCTTTTGTTTTCTTCTTTCTACAGCGGAAATGTTTATTTCTTTATTGCAAGCAACTCATTAAGTTCTTCTGGAAAAGATAGAAGTCAGCGTATAAAGTTAAAACGGTGCAATGAGAAGTGTGAAGGGAGACTTATTATCTTAGTCTCTGATTCTTTCATAAATTGACTAGAAATATTCCTGTTATTGATGTCTCTGAACAGCAACTCTTCTAGGTATGATGGAGTCCCCCCCAGGAAATGCAGGCTGCATCCAGTTCACAGATGACAAAGTGGTGCTGTCACTGCAGGCAGGGAAGCTGCCTTGACAAAAGTCTTCTGTTGACACCTGGGGTTTTGTTAAACACTGCAGTATCAGCTGGAGGTGTGTGCAATTTTCACGTTAGGCAACCACTGTTAGAGTGGCCAAACTTTGTGGTACTGATCTATTCCTTACTGCTGTTTTCCAAAAGTAGAACATTTGGTAAATCAATGGAGCTGGAAACCCTCTGGCCACTTCTAACCTTCTCTTCTGTGTAAATATTTGAGGTATAGTTATTTTAAGGCACCATGGCTTGCCTCTGCTGGAAAAGAAAGTTTCTGAGAGTAAGTAAATGAACAACACATAAACTTAAATATAACCCATTTTTCTACCATAGCTTTGTTTCATAAAGCACATTAAGTTACTGTCAAGGGAGTAGCACACAGAGAACCAGTTTTATTTAGTTAGATTAATTCCATTTTAGTATTTCCATTAGCCATTTTAAACTTGGCACTGCAAGGTAATAAAATCCTCCAAATATTGACAGACAGAAAAGTAAATGCCACCCAACCAAGACAAGCTGTTTTTCAGCCAACCTCCTAGAGATAGAAGGGCTGCTATCATAATTTATTTATATATTAATAAGGCACATGATTTTTATCACTAGTTATTCCCTTCTAGCAATTAAGGCAAAGCTGATAAAATCTTCGCTAAGTCAACATTTTTGTTAACTTTCAAAAATTCATAGCTAAAAATCTTGCTGGCCTGCACACCAAGAAAAAAAGGATAAAGCTTCTCTTACAGAGTGTGCCACTGAGTCAGGCAGGAACAGCAGGAAAGGGAAGGGCCAGCAAGTTTTTTGAGGCACCAGGACTGGCATGGGCAGCCCCCTGCTCGGTCACTGGAGGCACAGCGTGGATGGCAAGGGGAGTGTGAGCTGGGCTGTCCTTCTGCCTGTGGTGAGAGGAGCCACTGGAGCACCGGAGGAGAATATTTGAATGAATTGCAGAGTGAAACGGTTGGGTCTTTCCTTCCAGTGAGGCTTTATATCTTTAAGGTGAGCTTGACAGCTGGGCTGTTCAGGAATTGAGAATATAGGCGAGTCCACGTGCAGCAGGAGGGCCAAAAGGCTGGATGAAACCTGAGATGTAATGTATCCAACCACCCCTCTTACACATTCCACTCAGGAACTTCTAGAAACACTGACACTTTGTGTACACACCACTGTCACCCGCAAATTCCACTTGGTGTGGGAAGGCCAGAGCCTCCCTTTTTCAAGCAGAGGTGCTTACAGTTACTACATATCACCCCACCCTCGGCTGCTTGACCTTGCTGTAGATTTAAAATATTTAAATGATTAATATCCATGGAGTTTGTACACACTAAGGAATATTTTCTGATTTGTAAATATTTTAAAGATGGAACACATCTGTATAAAGGCTCTTCCTGTTTTTCCAGATTTGTCCCGCTCTGGATTCAAGGCCAGAACTTCAGCTGGTGACAACATAGCTCCAAAGTGTCTGTATCAGCTGAGAAATTGCTCTCATTAGTTATAGTGTTTGCATCAGAGTCATGATAATTAGTATTTATTGTAAAGTAAAAGTGATTTCACCTATATGATGGCAAGGAGAAAACTAATCCTTGGGGAATGTATGCTTGGAAAAGGCATCTACATAGCATAAATGGGGAATACACAGTTCCTGGCCTTTGGGCAGTGACATTCACTCCTTCAGCAACAGTAGGAAAGTAGATAATAATCTCAATTTTGCAAAGTGTGCACAGTGTTTTGCCACACATCCCGTGTGCCATGCCTTCTAGAAAGACTTGTCATTCTGCTTAATAAGATTACCTAGGCACAAACATAAAAATACCTGTGTATTAGTAAAATATTTTAGCAAATGAGATGTTTTGTTTTTTTTTTTTTTTACTTTCTCATTACCTGAAGAAAATAAACCCATATGTTAGAGTGTCTGTAAGGTTATATCTTTGTCCCTTGACAACAAAACTTGTAACTCAAATAAGGTGAAGAGTCTAAATAGAAATGAAATTCCTGGGGTAGACTTTGCAGTATGTTACTTTCCAGCTGAGCACACCCCCTGGTGCTGCTAAAACTGACTCGGTGTGATATGCATACAGGGGCAAAAAGACACTTCTTTAAATGTCTGTCTTCACTATAGGACTGTGAATTCCATGGCAAAACTGAGATATGCTACTAAAACAAGTTGTTTTAGCTGTGGAGAGGTTCACCACTGTTGCTGGTTTTAACCTGTTAATTCAGTCTTTCAAGCTTACATAATCTGCAGTAAAAAAAGGAGACCCACATACAGTTTTGTTAATGTATTTCCCACTATTAGGTTTCCTAATTATCATTATTATTTCTAATTATAGTGGGGTTTTTAGAATTTTGCATTTGTTCTGCTATTGACTGTATTTTTAGTTTTTAATAAATTTTAAGGTTAGCTATATAGGATCCAATGGTTTGCTATACAAAGGGAAGGAAAAACAGAAGAGTGCTATCTCACTGCTCCAGAAACAATTTTGGACATTTGTTCTCTACACTGAATCCTTAAGTTATCTCAACAACCCTGCTGACTTCATACACTTAATTAGTGAAACTCTATTTAACCAGCAAATCTTATAACTAGCAAAACCAGGTTATATTTTCTTAGCCAAAGCAGAACTTCATAAAACTACTGCTTTGTAATTTACTCTTAAGCCACAGCAGCTCAAGTCCCGTGGAATTGTAAAATACGGTATGGCTCAGGTTCAATAAAACCAAGTGAATGAAGTGTTAATTTGATAATTGTGGCGTTCATCTGAGTACTAAAACACAATAGACCGTGACTTACTCCATCATAATCGGCTACCTCCGGGGGTTATGATGCTCCCTTGCCTTCAACCACCCAAGCAGCACAGTAATGTGCACCAAAGTGTGCCCAAAGGGCTTTGCTGCAACTGTAATGGCGGTTCCTGTCAGTTGTTTTCATTCCAAGAGATGAACTGTTATGTTTTAACCATGCTTTGAAAAATATTTTCAGTAGACACTAATCACATTTAATGTCAGAGTACATATGATGGAGGTAGAAACTACCCTTGTTTTTTGCTTGCTACTCTTTCTAAAGGTTCTGACTTTATTCAGAGAAAAATGAAAAGAGGAGATCAGGAATATGTATGTTCTGCAGTGAATCAGGGAAAGGTGCATGCTGTTAGGGATGATAATATTTCTGTATGATGTTACAGAGAGAGAGAAAATTGTATCAAACAGTATCTGCAACTGTTTGGAATCCAGCCAGATACAGCTCCTATTGTAAATGAGTCATTGGCCTCAAAACCAGACTGGAGTCTGAAAGATGGAGCAGCATCTCCTGTTTCATGGCCTCTGTCTTCTTCACTCACCCTGTGCTGCTCCTGCTAGCTGACCAAAGACATTTTTTAATTGCTTTGCTAAATCTGAAGCCTGGCCTGTTATCTTCCAACAATATGGTACTCAACTAGAATTGCATGACTGTTACCATCAGCCTTACGTGTTTCTCACTGTTTGAAATGGGATCTTCTAATTGAATAACAAGGCTCAACAAGGTGAAGTATGTGTTGGCAAACTGTAAAAGCTGTGATCTCATGGTTGCTGTGATCCCAAGATGAATATTCTTCTTTGAGGTTGTCTTGATGCTGCTGTTATGTAACCATAAGAAATCTGGCAAGAGGAATTTGGTTTATGCTGCTAAGCAGTGAAGTCAGCCTTCAGCTGAAGGATTTAGGCTCTTGAATGAGTTTTTTCCTGACAAGATTTTCTGGAGGCTCCTGGTATCTTTTGTAAGGCTGATAACTTGTCCTAAGGCTCCCATCAGTTGGAGAACTGCTTCAAAAGTTCAAAGTAATAGCTCAGTTTTCAGAAGACTGTTAATCCCAGTATGTGATGTCTTCACTGCACTTTTGACAAAATTAGCACCTGATTTTTCATCTGCTTTTATACTGATGGATCTCTACTATTCATGAAATCCCATTGACTGGAATATCTGGGATCTTCACTGTGGACAAGCCTATTGCATCAGACACTTTGCAAACAGCATAAAAGTATTGTTTGGGCTCCCAATGATTCACCTTGGCACGAAGCAAAAGCACTTGAAAGGTCCACAGACCTAACTCTGTGGCCATTTTAAGCTACTGAACTAGGCTAATGCTTCATTGCTGCAAAAGGCTGAAAGGGCCTTTCTTGGCTGTGGAAAGGTGAAGAAGACCCAGGCTGAATAATGTATTTGATCTGGAGAGAATTGTTATTGCATTCCCAACACATCAGGGAAGGCAGTGATAAACACTATGTCTAGTTTCCAGGATTTATAGGAGTCTGGGCATCCACACCCAAAACTATTTCCTTGCTGATGAGACCCCTGCAAGCCAAATGCCACTTAAAAACTACTGTAATAAAGTGACTGACACGAAACTGTATTTGCAGAGTAATGAAGTGATTTGCTTGTCATATATCCATCTCTTCAACTAGAGATTTACAGTTACACTGAATCACCCCTAGGGACATAACTGTCACCAGGAATTCTAGTTGCAAGTAATTTTGGAAACAAGTGTTCAAGCTGTAAATTCCCAAGTGGCAAAAAAACGTATGGTTTTGTCGTTAGAGCTTCTACCAGTCACTGAAGTACCAAAACCATCTGTGTTGTGATACACGGCACAGTATCCGTGGTCATCAGCTGATGTCTCTAACAAAGGTGGTGTCAAAATCAGTTTAATGCAGTGACTGGGTTGGAGGAATATGGGGGGAGAGAAAAGCAAGCACCAAGGAAACCATCTGGTTCTTTAAGGTGCTGGACAAAGAATAGAGACCTGGGTGAACTGGAAATTATTTCCAGCTCATCTGCAAAAGGAGTGAACCGTTTCTGCTCTCACCAGTCTGTCCTCAGTACTACCCTGAGGTAGGATTTCTTTCCAGTGGCATTTGTAGGACCCTGGCATAGCAAGGCAGTGATGGCAGTCACAGAACACCATGTCAGGCAAACTCTGAAGTTTGTGGCTGTTCTGGGTAGGTGTGAGTTGCACCCTTGTTTTGGGCAAACAATAGTGATGAGCAGAAAATACCTGACCATTTTTATTAGTGTTGGAAGCACGTTACTGATTTTTTTCTTGCTGGTTGGCTCACATTGGTATCAAATATTATTAGAAAATAGTTGTGAGTAATAATAATAATGGCCAGTCTTCGTGAGCGAAGATTTGGGAAAGGTCATTGACCCTTCGAGCCTGCGCAGTGGATTTTTTAGGTGAGACCCAGCGTGCGCTGAACTGAGCCCACCCTTTAATCCTGAGGTTCATCTGCCGGGGCCAAGCAAACTTGGACAGTGGTAGTGAGGTCCCCAGTAGCACTTTGGTATATGTATACATTGATCTACTGAGCCTTTCAAAAAGGGGAGGAAGTTGTATTTGAACTGTACATCAAAGACATGAAAAATAGAAGGAGTTAGTTCAATGTTGGCCAACCTATTTCCTCTTACCAACATCCACTTTTCAGTCTTCTGCAAGAAGCAAGGCAGAGGCACAAAACATTCCTACTTTTGTTTTTTAAGGCAGCTCTCAGGCTTTGCCAATGAGCAAGATCACTTTGCTCAGGCTGCAACCTCTTTAACATCTCAGTTATGTTGGCAGACAGCCCTGGCCAGAACCATCTGTAACAGAGCTTCTCAAATTATAAGGCCCTTGTCCAAAGTCTATTACAATGTGACAGTTTTCACTGGAATCTGTGGATTTGGTGCTGGGGTCTCAGTGGGGAGTTTTTCTTTAAAAGCGTGGGTTTGTAGCTGCTTCAAACAACCAGGATGTAGCCCATGGCATTAGTGCAACACTTAAATTTTTAAATCAGCTACAAATTATTTGACATTTAACTTTAAAAATAGAGCACAACTATTATGTATCTAATTGCTTTTTTAACATTATAAGTTTGGTATAAAGCTCATTGACATTAGTATGACTTTCTGTTAAATAATGAATTTCTGATTGGGAGTTAGAAGTATTTAAGCATAAATGGAACTAAAAGACAAAAGAAAGTCAGGAAAGATTTAGACTCTTGTGTTTTATCACTTATAATGGGGGGGGATATTTTAAGAAAAATCAGCATAGCTAGTGAGAACAAGAATACAGAATCAGCCAACAGAGAATTATAAATTTAGTCCTTTTTGTCATTTCCTTTTTATATTTTAATAATAAAAATGTTCTGTAGATTCCAAGTATAAGGGGAAAAAAGTATGCTAGGGAGGTAGGATATTACTACAAGTATCACAAACTTGCAACAGATTTTGTAATTCTCTTATGAGACTGGTTTCAGGATGTGTGTGAATGAAGCAGCCAGCAGAGGTAGCACATCATTTCTCAGCTTCTTTGTGGTGCGTGGGAGTTACAGTGGATAGGAGCATAAAGGGCTGGAAAGTCATTCCCACCTTTGGGCACTACTGTTAAGGTGCCTCTCCTTTTCCAAAACAGATTGAGGCATAATTGCTTTGAGAAGAATCATTAGTTTTATACAGCCTTTTAGAATTACTAGAGTAAGTATTTCATCAGAGAAGTTGAGTGGTACTTCCTTGCAGTTTGCTTTATTTTCCAGGAATCAATAGCAATATCCAACAATCTTGATTCAGATAGAAACACAGGAAAGAAATTGTTGCATGGAAATAATATATTGTTCCATACTTGGCTTTACTGCAAGTTAAGCTGTAAAAGAGTATGTCAGTGACTAGTCCCATTGCACAGAGATCTCAGTTTCTGAGCTGATGTATCACTATATCATTAACCTTTTAATACCTTATAAGAAAACCTTTTTGAAGGAGATCAAAGTAGGTACATCTTGGATTCTCTCTATACTTTGTGAATATCTGCTGTGAAATCTCGTGAGTCACTTCAGATGTTACAGGCGTTTCTTCTACTTGGTATTGGTGGTGCCATTTCACACATACTGCTTCTGTCTCTTTATTTCTGTACTGTTTCTGGTACTTCTCTTGGTCCTTCCTGTGTTCAAATGATCTAATATTTGTCCTAGTTCTTAGGCAATTCAAATGTGGAATGGAGGAAACCAGTAATACTGTTCAATGTACAAGCTGTTTGTTGAATGGAGCATTATTGTATGTAGCCTTAAGCTGGTCTGAGGTATCAATTTATAATTAAATATTCTGTTTTCTTTGTAAGAAGTGCTGCTTGTAGTTGATTGCAGACAGAGGCAAACTTTGAATAACCTGAAGTATTTGTAACAGCATTAATTTTCAAACAGTTTTACTCTGCTATTGTATCATCTTCCCAAGATGCACAATTTGAAATCCAGCATTTAGCAGGACAGCCTGAAAATGCATCATATTAAATTTTGAGCATATATAGGGCATATCTATACCATATCAACAGTAATTTGTTCTGTGTTGCTTCAGTCATCGCTTCAGCTTTGATGTGTTAGTATTTGGATGAAATAATTGGATGAAATAGTGCAAGTGTCATTTCCTTATCAAAGGAGAAGATGTCAGCTTTAGACAGTGGAGACAAAATTCACCTTCCAACACTGACTTATACTGACAGATTCTAGAAAAGCATTTCCTGTTTTCTTATGCTTCTTGTGCCATCTCCCCTCACATGAGCTTGAGAGAAGTGTCTTGCTGCTTGAACACGTAAAGCCGTCTCACCGTGGCAGTGCAGAGACCTCTGGGCTTCTGCAAGGTGATCTTCACATCATCCTTTCCTTACCACTCCGGGAGGTCCTCATTTATCACTCTTCTAAACACTGTTCTGGTTAGAACTGTATCAGTGAATTGGTCATAGTATATAAATTGAGAAATAGATCACGGTGTTGATTATTCAAATTGTGAAAATAATCTTTAGAGGCTGTAGTACATCATCTCGTGGGAGTATTTCAAGACCTTGTTTTGGGGCTGTGTGACCAGATATGTGAGGAAAAAGATTTGGAAAAGACAACACAGGCAGGCACTCTTAATTCATGCAGAAGGGTGCATTACTGTCGTATCAAGAAAGAAATGCAAATAGTGTGAGATATGTAAATTTGCTTTTAATTAGCATAGCAAACTGCTGATGTGACAAAAAGTGGAAGGGATGGTCAGGTGAGTGATAGGTGTACAGTGCAATGCTTGTGTGAGAGCTGAGGCTCCAGGTGTGCAGAACGGCCACTGAAAGCACTTTGAATGAGGGCTTTTTGCAGTTCAAAGAGGCAAAACAAGTGTAATTTTTGTGTATCATATGTTGTCTGTAAAATCATTATTGGCAAAGCCCTGGTGTTTTTCCAAAGGCCATCTTTCACCTAAGGCCTTGTTGTATTTCTTGGAAAGTTCTTGGGAAAATATTGAGATGGTTTAAAAGTTCAGGATTTCAAAAAAGGGATTTATTTGCCTGACTTTTAAATTATTCTGCATATGAACAACTTCAAGCTCTTCTCTAAAACTACAAATGCTGGAAATATATATAAAATAAAATGTGACCTGATTATGCCCCAGCTCTTGGCATCAAGGAATATCTCCCGTATAATTCAAGAATCATTACAAAACTGGGAAATTACTGCTTGTCTGATTCATTTTCTATCTCTATAATAGTAGAAAGTCTAGATGCAGTGAAAATACTTGAAAGTGTGTAGTGTAGACAAAGGAAGAGCTGTGTAAGGACTCATGCTTTTGTGGACCATGCTTCTGATTTGTCAGACACAGCTGAGTGCTGCTGTATGGACAGCTCAGGTGTAATTTTTAATAACATGTTTTTTTCTCTGTAATGGTAAAAAAATTAAAAATATCAAGATGCAATTGAAATAACTTTGAAAAACTTATTTACTCAATTGTAAAATAGATGTAAAGGATTTCTTGTCAGGGTTCTGGCTGATCTCCAGTCCATTGTTCTGGGTCATTCAGTAGGAAGAAGGGAGCTGGTACACTCTGCAGGCTGTGCATGTTGGGCTGTGAATGCCTACACAAAATAGGTGGGAGACACTGGTAAGTAAAAACCTGAATTTAAGCAGTAGGTATTGTGTTTTCCTCATAATAGTTGCATATTATCCTATAAAACTCAAGCTCTTTTATCCAGGGAAAGTAATAATAATTCCCAGCAAGCCTGATAAGAGCTTCCAGATACCAAAGCTTGAGTATAAATTGAGATGTCTGTAGAAACACAAAAGGTAAAGTGAAGTTTTGTGACCTGGTCCGAAGAGCACTTAAGCTCAAATGTAATTCAACTCTTGTATGTTATCCCTTGGAATGTGACTCTGAAGCCAAACTGGAATACAGCTTTTTAGGCTGTTAAAACACTCTTTTCAGTAGAATTAGAACTTGCAAAGTAGATCTTGTGTTCTAGGCTAGTAACTGTGGGTTTTAGGTAGGTTGTCCTTCAGGTTTTGATTGCATGGCTCCTGAATGTGCTCGTTAATTTTCAATTATAAATATTTTTTTGCCTTTATTACAAATAAAACTCTCCTGCTAAGCATTTTGCAGGTATTTTTAGCTTTCCTATTAATGCTTTTCAGAATAAATCAAGAATAAGTTTTCAGGAGAAAATGCAGCAAACAAAGTTCTCTTGGACAATCCCTTGGACAAAGGAATTTATATAAAAACTGGGACAGAAAAATAGATTTAACATCTTGACAATTTGTGAAAGTAATTAAAGCAAACAAAGCACATCCGTTAAGAAGTAACAAGCTGGATCAGATGAACTAAGAGCACATTAAACCATGCTGTGGGAAACTGTGAGCTGCTTCTGCAGGTTGGTTTGCTGTTCTGCTCCTTGGCTCTTCCTCAGTCATGCTCTCGTGGGCAGGAAGCACGAATTACACTGTGTGTGTACACACACCCCTCAGTGGATGTTTCCCTGCAAGATAAGGTTTGTGGGGTTTATATACAGAACAATTTTGTGCCTCACAGAATCCCAGAATATGCTGAGTTGGAAGGGACCCCTAAGAATTATCAAGTCCAACCCTTAGCCCTGCACAGGCCCATCCCCAGGAGTCACACCCTGTGCCTGAGAGGATCATCCAAACCCTCCTGGAGCTCTGGCAGCCTTGGGGCTGTGCCCATACTCCTGTGAGCTCCGAGTTTCCAGCCATTGCTGTGTCTTGTTTTCTCGGTCTGTCTGTCTGGTTACCGGGCTCCTGTCACTGCAGCAACGTTCAGGCCCCTCAGGCTGTGCTGAGTGACCTGGTAGGGTCACAGGAAGAAACGAGTCAGGGTTTGTGTTAGCAGGGGTAGAAGTGACAATACCCAGTGCCCAGCCTCGCTGCAGTGTGTTCCTGCTGATGGCACCTCTCTCAGACTGCAGGAACTGACAGAAAAAGCTTTATCTTCCCTTTCACAAGAACCTTTAAACTGCCTTTTAAATAAACGCTTATCTGCTAATTGGTTTGACCTCCAATTCACCTGTTCATTAAAGAAATTCATCGTTTTGCCCAGTCTGATAGCTACAAGGTATTGGTAACTCTCACCTGGAAATGTGAATGAGGGTCTGGTTTTTTATTCCAGGCAACATGCTGTTACATTTGTTGTGAAACCTCTACAATACCATTAATAAAGAGATTTTTAAACCTCATAAATCAAACAGTGATTTTATTTGATTTTTAAGGGCAAGCAAAGGATATTAAAGTATCAGTGATTATAGTAATTAGAAAAACCCCATACCAACTGTGCTTGCTTAAAGACTTGCAGAAAGAATTGGTAATTATCCTGGCATTGTAATAGCTTGATTTCTACAGGCTTTGCATCTCTTAACTTTATATTACTTTGCATATATGACTTTGAGGTATTATTTTTAGGCTAATTTGTTACTAGATTTCAAAATCTTATACTTGATGACAAGTCTATGCAAGTCTAAATGAGATTGCAGTTCCCAAGGGGAGACTTGTTAGAAAAGAATTTTTGTGGTACTATCGTAACTGGAATATTCCCCTCATCTGCATCTTGCAGAAGCCTCTGGAGCCCGTCACACACAAGCCTCACTCTTACCAATTCTAAAGAATGATGGCTGACAGAATTAACCCTTTGATGGTGGGTCTTCTCAAAAGAAGAGACAGTTTATGTTGACTGTGATGGCAGATCTATAATGACAATAAACCTGGAAGGGCAGATCTCAGCTACAATCCAAGGTCAGTGTCTTGCAACACTGGATTGTGACAGTTGGATAAAAAGAGAGAGATGGTGTGTATGCATGTGTGTGAGGGAGTGTAGGCTCATAAAATGGAATCAAAATGAAAAATGAATTAAGTGGCCTGGAAACAAAATCCCATTTTTCTTTCTCTTTTTCCATTTTCCTGTAGAAGTCCAGCTCTGTAGAGAAAGTATTTCACTTCGTGCAGGGATAGTGATGTTTGCCTTGTCTTACACAAGTCAGGATTGGAGACTAACACAGCTGGAAATTCATTTGTGTATCATCAGACAAGAAACAGCCTGGAATATCAAAGTTCTGACAAGTCTGGAGGAAATCAGTAGAGATTCAGATGGTGGGACTGATAGTTTTACACAGCTTTTCAGATTAGTGTTCATCTTGTCTGACCTTTGGTAAAGCTAAAAGTTCTCAAGGCTCCAACTACTGTTCTTTAGCACTCAGAGCTTTCCAGCCACTCTCAAATATATTTGGCTTCTTAGTTAGAGTTGGTCCCAATTCTTTACCCTGTATGGCATCCAAGGAGAATGGCCAGTCTAAAAGACTGATAAATGCAGTAAGCCCTTCCATGACAATTCTTCAAATTACTCCTGAAAAATCTTACTCCTTAGAAGTCAACCCCAGCAGTAAACAACGCTGGGAACCTTTTGTGTGAGGTGGATAAACACAGCGTAGGGCTGGCCCTACAGAGGGGTACAGAAGAGCTTATTTCTTCACCTGTTAAATGCCAGTTAAAGGTTTTCATTAACACAGCTGTAAGTCCAGCTCTCAGAGCAGTAAGAGCTCATGCTAATGGCAGAGATCCCATGCCCCTAATGCATGGCATAGGCCTACAGTGCTGTGTAAGGAAGTCCAAGGACTCATTTAACCGCAGCAATGTTCCAGTTCCTAATGTCATTTATATCCTTTATGATACCTTTCTATTAGATCAGCTGCTGCTAAAGCTGATGTAAGAAAAGCACATTTCCCATGAACATGTTTATTCAGGAATTTGGAGGCAGCTCATCACCCAGTAGGTGCCTCCTAGTTCTTCCATACTTGTGTCTTCATTTTTGCACTTTGGGAATTAAAGGACTTGTTTTCCAAGTTCTTCAAGCACATATTCAACCCCAAGCAGGTGAAAGGCTGGACAAGTGACCTCTCCTAGCCTTGTAGTTACAAACATGTGGACACAGGCCCATTCTGAGGTGAGGTGTGAATGAGAGCTGCAGATACATTTCCCCCCTGGGCTTCCTCTCCCAGTGGATGTGGCTCAGACAGAGGAACCCCCCGAAGCACAGGATTTGTTGTGACAGGCGTTGTCAGCTGCTGGGCAACTGAAGTGAGGAAGGAGTCATCTGACTTCCTTACCAGAGCAGGACACGGAACTGTTTTCACAAGCAAATATACCATATACCAATATGTGTTAAAGAGCCAAAACAGGGGAATGGGACTTGGTGTTAGGGGGGCGCCCTGAAGCTGCCTCTGTGGTGCTGACGGTGCTGGTGGGATCACGTACCTTCAGGGTGGCTGTTGGAGCATTCAAGGAGCTGCTTTTTGTCCAGTTCTTGTACAGCTCTTGTACAGCATCTGCCAGGATTTTTCACTTGCTGAAGGAGCAAGTTCTTATCATTCCTATAGTTCCTCCCTTGCCAGATTAAAAAAAAAAATCAGAAAAGATAAGAGCCTTGGGATCATTCCAGGAGTGAGTGCTGGTGTCTTTACAAGCCAGTTAACGAGGTGAGATTTTTTCAGATAATTTTAAGATTATTTCCCCTCTTAGGTTTATATTCACAACTCACCGAGACCTCCTCATGTCGGTGTGCAAAGGACGCGTGCGGTGCCCGCGGCCGGTGCCGCTCCCGCAGGGGCTCTCTGCTGCCATCTCTTGGCTCTTCCTTGCGCCTCGGGATCGCCGTCCAAGGGAGTTTCGACAAGTCTTGAGCACCTTAGGAAAGAATTGAAGTCGGGATACTGAGTTACCGTTATCCTTACTTGAGGACGATAACCAGCGAAGCCATATTAATGTCGCTGAACCAAAAGGGGAATTTAAACTGTTTTTCCAGGATGCTGTCAAGTTACCCTGCTCCGGCGCTGCTGGAAGTGTAATTTCCAGCCGTCCTTGTAGCTGTAGTTGTGTGTAACAGCACAAGGAGATGATGTAGTGAGAGAAGGGAGAAGCTGCTGCGTTTTCACAGCCTGGAGTGAGACCTGCTTGTTGATGCCTTGGGCTAAGTGACGTAGGAAATAGTGGCAGCAAGTCCCAAGTGGAGCACACACAAGAGCAGCATATTGAAAGGTGTGTCACTGCCAGTGCATACCAGGTGTATGCTACCTCTGGAGCGTGTAAGGAAACAGAAAAAGGACTTTTCCGGGCATATATCAGGGTTATACAAACATACAACATAAATATTTTGTTATCATATTTACCCAGATTACCCGATAATATCCATACTGTAACTCTGTAAATTGTGTCTATTTACACTTGCATGCTGAACTGTAGTTGCTGAAGGAGGATATTATGTTTCCTATGTTATTGGGAAAGAAGCCAGAGTCACTTCCCTCACTCCTCCCCTCTAGAGTTTCTAGAGATTTGAGTCCTCTGTATTGCTTCCATTGACCAAATTGGTTGTATTCAGGGAAGATTTCTGTGTTCCAGCTTTAGGAAAAAAACTTTTTTACCAATAAACTACTCAGCAAAACAGAGCTAGGCAGCTGAAGAGAAGTGAAAACCAGAAAAGCAACAGCAGAGAGAAAGAGGTTAACAGCAAGGAATGAGGAATGTCAAACAGCATGAGAACCGTGAAGTAAAATGAGTGGGCATCCAGCAGCAGTGGAGCAGAATACAGACAGAGAAAGTAGATGGGAGAAAAGATCCCATAGAGAGTACCTCAGAAGATAAGATTGCCATTGCTTCCTTTCACTGAGTGGGGCTGAAGGTTTAGGGTGACTTTCAGTCTGTTGGTTAAAGAAGTTACAGATCTTGCTTACTGGCAGAGGCTTATTTTTAAAATAGGAATTATTTGGCTAAAATAGAGTAAGCAGGGCTGGTACGAAGGACCTATGACAGCAATATTTATCCTTTTAACATCTAGGATTCTTTATCAGTATAGGTAACTTCTAGTCAGCTGTCTTTGGTTAGTTATTTGGGAGTCCTGTCCTACCATAGCCTCGCTGTGAGAGAGCTCACTGTACCCATGATGAGCATACTTTTGAGTGTTCCTGTACTTGAACACATACTTTGCTTCCTGTGACATTTGTCACTGAAGGGGTTCTGGGTATAAGCATGATTTTGGCAAGCTTAACCAAAAGTTCTTTGTAAATTTAATCATGTGTTTTGTGCTATCATAATTTTTTGGAAGCTCGGTTTTCAATGTCTCGAGAATGGTTTTCTTGTGTAAAATTATAGAAGAGCATCAGATCTATTCTGGTGAAAGGTCTAAAGAACAAGTCTGATGAGGAGCAGCTGAGGGAGCTGAGGGTGTTTATCCTCAAGAAAAGGAGGCTCAGGGGGGACCATATCACCTTCTACAGCTACCTGAAAGAAGGACGCAGCAAGCGGAGGGTCAGTCTCTTTTCTCAAGCAACAAGTGATAGGACAAGAGGAAATGACCTCAAGTTGTTGCAGGGGAAGTTCAGACTGGATATTAGGAAAAGTTTCTTCACTGGAAGGGTGGTCAGGTGCTGAAACAGGCTGCCCAGGGCAGTGGTGGAGTCACTGTCCCTGGAGGGATTTAAAAGCTCTGTAGATGTGGCACTTGGGGACATGGTTTAGTGTTGGACTAGGCAGTGCTGGGTTAACAGCTGGACCTGATGATCCTAAAGGTCTTTTCCAACTTAAACAATTCTGTGATTCTATTCAACAGCAATTGAGTAGTTTTAAGCAAGTAAAGTTACTCTGAAATTTTCAGAATTAAGTAGGACAGAGAATATTCTGTCAGGGAGAAGTTCAGCTTAATGGTGCAAAGAATATGAAAGGAATACCCTGGTCATATTTTAAGATTAGTTTCAGATTCCCCAAAATCACCATGTGTTGGCAAGGCAAGAAGAAAGAAAAATCAGTAGAATGAGAATTGGATAAGATTAATATTTACTCTGTTTTTCTCTTGCTGTACCTGATTGCTGAGGGTTGAGCTGGACTTTCTGATGGCACATGGAAACTTAACTTTGCCTCTGAAGTTCAAGCAAATTTTGCCCAGCTAGTAATTAAGTTTAAAGCTGAGCTTTGTAGGCCTATGACCTGGATTTGCCATTAGAAACTGTTGTACTAGAAAATCTTCCAGACATGTTGTAATATTTTCTTACTCTGTAAAGTGGTAACTAGAAGATATTCCTATAAGATTGAAGCAGTTGCATTTCATTTGTGCTTTCTGATCATTGCCACTGGGAGGTTTCAGTCCTGAAGATAGGATGGACAATCTGGTTTATTTGAGTGCCTGAATCTGGGAGCTTGGTGGTCACTGGGTTGTAATGAACGAAGCCTACGAGGAGGTATCACCTACAGGAGGTGCATTCCAGAGAACCTGAAAGGAAGATGTGATTAGTACCATTAGGTTTGCTGGTGATTAGATTTGATGATCAAGTCCTATTACTTGCATTTATTCTCTTCTGATCTTCCTCAATCTCTGGAATATTGACTTGGAATTTCAAGTTGTATTTGTAGCAGAACGTTGTATATGAAAAATGCAACAATTTTTCCTTTTGCAGGTGTAATTTTATCTCCTTTTTCACTTTCTTTTTCCTTCTCATTTATTTTTATTGCCTTTCTCTTCTTGTTCCCTTCACATAAAATTCCTCCAGTGACTTAATGAAGGGATGCCAGGGCAACCAAACCTCTCTGCCAGGATACCACTCACTGGCATGCTCCAAGTCTGCCAGCCTTTCAAGGTTTGGGCAGGTGCTTCCAAATCAAGTGGAAACTTGTTTCCAAAGAAGAGGCACAGTGTTAGTAGAAATGCAGTAGTAGGTACCATTTAATACCTCAGACCTTCAGCTCAGCTGACAGTCAGTGGCTGCAGTAATGGACTTACAAATGGAAATGAGATTCATGATGATTTATTGATTGAAGAAGTAGTGAAATAAAGGAAAGGCTGGCAAGAGTCTCAGGAAATACTCTGATGTAAAGTATAAAATGGGCACAGTTAGAAGTGTGTTTTCATTGTCTTGGAAAAAAAAAAAAAAAAAAAAGCTACTGCAATGTGTTTAGCCACTTTTTACTGGGAGAAAGTCAAAAGTCTTTCCCAGAGGCATTGTGCCACATGATTTCAGTATTGCTGAGGGTAACTTGCTGCCTCCATTCTCTCAAGATGTAAGATTGCAGGAAACTATTCCCTTACTGAGGCAGGGGTAAATGCAGAAATGCCAAGCAGGATTATGAATGTATATGGAAAAACAGTAAGAAAGAGATAAAGAAAGGTCTGAAGAAAAAACCCCAACCTCTTGCCCGCCTTACTGGTACCACTGTGGTGTTTCCAGCTCTCTACATCCAACCTTCAGTCTCTGATGTTTTGTGAAACTGTGGTAAAGGTGGTGTTTGTTTCCTTGCTCCCCCAAGGTTTCCAGCCTCCCCCGCCCCACAACAGATACAGAATGTCCCTCGGAAGAGCTCTCCACACCTGCTGGGAATCCCGCTCTCCTGAGGTGAAAGGAGGAGGATGTTTCTCTGAGTATTATACAGACCTCAGTCTTTCCCAAACTCTTGAAAGCTTGGTTTGAAATGTGTTTTCCTCCCATCCATATGAAAATCCATCATTCCCCTGTGATGCCATGAAAGACCTGCTTATTTCTCTGCTGAGCGGAGTGCTGAAGTTGTAACCCCAGCAGAACGTGTGGCAACGTGTCAGGAACAGTGAGAGCTGAGATGTTGCTCTTGGTGAGCAAGAACAGAGCTTTCACACAACCTCTGTGGGCTCTGCAGCGACTGGCCAGTGCTACAGCCTCCCTTTTCCTTTTGAAGGGATTTAGTTGGAATAACTGTCCCCAGCTTTGGTCAGCTGACAGGTTCAGATTCATGTAAGTGGTGCAGAGCCACGCAGGTGGAGGAAGAGATAATGCAAATCTTCAAGTTATGCTTGTTATGGAAAATCCCTTTATCATGAATACAACATCACACTAAAGATGTCCTGTCTCTTCCTTGCTTGCTTCACCTCACTCCTTCTTTAGTTCCTTTCTCTCTCTGGCCTTAGTGAAGCAATAAGAAGGGTGGGTGCAGGCCCCAGCATCCTTAGTGAGCTGTTGAAATAAGCATCTCTAAACTAGAGGGATTGCTTGTTTGAAGTGCTGCAGCACCAATGGTTTCAGCAAAGCTACACTAACACACACCAGGAAATAATTCATCCATGCCCTGGTAGGCAAGGAAGAAGGAAAAAGCAGTTCAGTTTCCCTTGACTGCACAGACATTATTGTACCAGGTATGAAGACAAGGCTGGCTCCCACTGTACCTACTGTCATATGGATTTACTACTAGTGCACTCCTTGCCTCTCCTCAGTAGTGAGATAGAACCTTTGCAAGCATGGCATATTGAGTTAATAGGAATCTTTCCAAATTCCTGTAAAGAAAAACTTTCTCCCTCTCGTAAACTTTATAACTCAAATCTAAGGTCACTTGTATGAGAACTTGATGGCATCAATTCCTAGTAAATTCAGATGTTGGGTTACAGACAGGCCAAGGCAAAAGTGGATGGTGCTCTGGTGTTATTTGTGCTGTGAATGAGGCTGCCAGTGGGTTTGAATCAGAACAACTTCTAAATTCACTGTGAAATACACCAAGAGCCATCATTTCTAAGAGTGGGTTTTTTATTGCTAATTGCAACATTCCCTTGGGCACGGTCCCCTTCAGCCTCTGAGACCTGGAGTTGCAAACCAGTGCATGGGGCCAGGCCAAGTGCTTCTTTGTGGTCTGGTCTGGGAGTCCCATGGAGAAGGTGGTGGATGCTTTTTAGCTTTTGGCTGCTAAAACCATTAGCCTGGATGGAGGGTTTGTTTTTGTTGCTTAGCTGCCAAATGTGGTAGCCAAGAGAAGTCAAAGGACGCTAAGTTTGGGAATATCTTTAACCACACATCCATCACTGGTATTTTTAATTGGATTATTGTTTTTTCATAGAAAAACCTCTCATAAATCACCTACCTCTTCCATTCAGTAGTAGTTTCACTTTTCTATTGCAGCAGCATGAGGCTGAAAGGCTGGCAGAAAAAGTGTGCTTTTAGAGGTGGAAAGGATGATTTTACTTGGGAAAAATGTGTGGGGCACAGTGCAGTCACTTCAATGCTGCTAAATTTGTTGGCTGTGAAGATTCTGCCTGCGGTGGAAGGATTTTCTGTCAGCACACTTCTCAAATATGTATTCGTTCCCTCAGTGGATGGACCTTCCCTGTACTTCCAGTTGTTTGAAAATGGGAGAGCTATGTTGCAAGTGCAGAGTGCGCCTTCCAGCACAGCCACTTCCAGTCTGAGATTCCTTGGGCAGCACAACATCCAAGACTCTTGTAGTATTTTCATTTCCCTTCTTCAAGATCTTGCAAAGAGCACACAGTAAGTGAGAGAACAGGCTGGGTGGGTGGTCCTTTCCAGTGGGTAGCATCAGAGGGTAAGGAAAAGGGACCACCACGGTGAGCTGTGCAGGTCACGAAATCGGGGTGGAATGCACACACATATTTGAGGTTTTACAAGTCTCTGTCTCGAGCATCTCGTTTGCTGGTCTGTGGCTCCAGTCTGAAGTGTCTGGTGAAGGGGCAGCTCAGGTGTTTCAGATACTGTCCAGAAAAGCTTGTGGAGAGTACATTTGATTACATTCTCCTCAGAGATAATGCAGACACTGAAAGCAAGTTGCGTTGTGCTCTACTTCCCTTCCACCACCGGGAGGAGCTGGTAGAATGGGCTCCCCAAATGCCCCAGGTGCCTTTTTTCCAGACTGTTTTTAGGTCCAGTGGCAGCAGGGCTGCCTGTGAAATGTGCTGGGGTGGTGGGGTGTGTCTGTGTGTTCAGGATAAAGGGCAGTTCCCTGCATGTACATTTTCCACTTGCGCTGCTCCCTTGGTACAGAGGGCAGATATTCCTTTCAGCTCAAGGTTATACATTTAAATAGCATACTGCATTGGACAAGTGCTGTAGAACAGGCAGGCCAAAGCAAAATTCTGCCCTCAACCATGAGGGAAATGTATGGCCAGGCCTCCAGTCTGATCAGATGCTTCAGGCAACCTTCCTGCTCCAGCTCAGGCCCCACTGCTCACTGCACAGCATGACCAACCTGTCCGTGTCTGAATGGTCAAGAGCACTGGGGAGAAGGAAGCCAAAATTTTTAGCCCTTTTCCAAAGTGTTGTGGCTCAGTTGTTCCATTCTTCTCAGCTAAGATGAGGGTAGTGAAGAGCTTCTGAGAATACAAATTTAAAAAAAAAAGACAGTGTTGGATAAATGTGGCCTCTTCCTCTCAAGACAGTAACTGGCAACAGTGGGCATGTCTGTGGCTGTATTAAATCAGTCCAGTGATTCCTCCTGGCTTGCTTTTTTTTTAACCATTGCAGAATTCTTTTCTCTGCAACATGAATGAAATACATAGTAACTTTGATCTTTGGCTGAGGCACAGATGGCAAGCATTGTGCACACACTCCAAGGTCACCTTGGGAAGTCAGTCTTAAAAAGGCCATCTGGGGACAAGGTAGTCAGCTGTACCACAGTGCAGTGTATGGAACAGGCCAAGGAACAGGGATACCTTCAGCTGTGGGAAGGAAGGTGGAAGACTGCCAAGTGCATTTCCCTGAGCTAGAATTTGCTTATGATATTATGGTGTCTTGGTTACCTTGTGGTAATTTCAACAACCACAAATGGTCACAGTGCTTCATAGCAAGGAGATGCCACAGGTCCATGACTGAGTGAAGAGAGGGAGAGCACTGTACCAAAATATCCCTGCCACTTCCTGTAGGTTTCATCAGGCTCATGAGCTTTTTGCTGCTGCCCGGGTCTGTTTGCCCTGAAGATTTCCAGACTGCACAGAGTAGCTACTCTGCAGGTAACGGTATGAACTTATGCTACAACTTTGACAGGCTAGAAGAGTTTATGAACTTCCACCTCTGCTTAGGTCCTGAGAGATAAGTTTCAGAAGCTGATTTAAGGAGACCATCTAAGCCACCCAGTCAGGCAGTTAGAGCATTTCACACATGCTGTGTCATGTATAGTCAGCCAAAGGACTGATATGATTTGGTGAGCACCACTCAAGCTCTACAGCAAATATGAGAGCTATTTGAGTGACGCAAGAGCATGTAAGCAGTTCGAATATTTTTCCTCTCAGATGCTGGATTTGGGACTTTTAGCTAATCACTTAGACTGCAGAGCATCCAAAGTCCTTGAAAGTCTTTAAGATAAGGAGGGGAAGAATAGGTAGCTGTGAAACATTTCTTTTCTTGGATCCTCAGACAGTGCCTGCTGCCAGTTTTCACTGCTCTGCACACATGAAGCTATTTGTCTCTTAATGCTAAATCTCATACTGGGATTCAGAAATGCTTCTTCCATGTATCTGTAGGGATCAGGCAGATGTACAGAACTGCCATCAAAGAAGCTGTGTGCTTCGGAGGGAGAGAGACTGGGACCAAGTGCTTAATATTGGTGTTCTGTGTTCAGCTAAGGAAGGTAATCCCAGTATTAGGTCAGAAGTAGATCTGCACATGTAGTTCAGTGTTATATCTACCCCAGAAAGCCTCAAAATTGAGCAGTAAGGCAATGGCATGGATGAAAATACCCTGAAGATCTTAAAAGCCCAGATCATCACCATGAAAAGCAAGTACTGTTCCATAGCAGTCACTGAAGGGTCAGTGCTGCAGAACTAGGCCAAGACAGTTTTTTCCATGTGTTTATCCAGTTTATGCAATATAATACCTTATAGCAGCCCTTTGTAAGAAGGCTTATACCATATCTCATACAGCTGGTCCCTTTGACAAAACAAAGGCATTTCCCCAAGGATAATGTAGGCAGAGTTGCAAACATCATCCAGGAATTCCTTGACACCTGTAGTCCTACAGTTTGCTGTCTGGGAGGATCTGGGATCACGACTTTTGGTTCTACTTGCACTAGCTGCTATGTTTTCTGTTAGGGTTTTCTTGTTCATTCTTTTCCATTATGGAGTTGTATATTCCTCTGCTACACAAATGAAATCTGAACACGTAGTATAGATTATCAACCAGCATGACTTGTGAACAATGAATGTTCACAAACTGAAAGAAGATGTAGATAAACCCAAACAAGCCTTAATTTCTGATATACTGAGAAGTTTGTTGTCAATGGTTCACATTTGAATCCCTCTCTAAGGATTGCTAGTAAACAGAACTTAACAAGCAAGCTAAATTTAGCAAAATTGCAGGGCACATCTCACCTACTCAAACATTTGAAAGCACGGACACCAGTTATTGAAATTTATGCCTCCTCTTGTTCTTTCATATGCTTACAGAAACATTACCACTTCTGTATTCTGCTGTTGCTCCTACATCTCCAATAAATATCCAGACTATTAACTTGGAAATCTACCAGCAAACGCTTAATAGTGATGATGTGCTTTTACACCGGTCCATCAGCATCACAAGTTCCACATGTTCCATGAAGTCCTTACTGCAGAGGTGGAAGTTACTGTTCAGCCTCTCCAGAAGGTGTAGAGCACAGCAATTGTAGCATGCTGAAATGTTCACTGCGTCCACCTCAGGCTGTATATTCAGTTCTGTTTAACATCTAATTCTGGAAGAACACCAGAACCACATTATGATGGAGCAGGACCTGCACCACAACTATCTGAATTTGAAAAATGGTGTCTGCCTGCCTGAGCTCCCTTGTAGAAATAACAGTTAAGATAGTGAGATATTTCTATTTTGTCCCTATGCTTTTATGTGTAAATATTCAGTCACCACCCCAGTGGACTGTTTGCCTTGCAACTGAGGGACAAACTGCACGACACCAGAATAGTTCCATGCAGATTTCAATCAAACAGACAGTTATTAGTTACAAAGGAAGGAATGTGTCATCTGTTGGACAACCTAAAAGGCCAAGAGAAGTTTTTCATTACACTGTTCTGTGTCAGCACTTTCTGATTGCATTATGTTGATTCAGAGTTTTAGGTTACATATACACGTTAGACCCAGGTCTAGGTTAAAAGAGGACAAGCCATTTTTTGGTGTCTTCTTTCTGTTTTGATGGGTGGAAGGAGGAATGAAATGTCTCTGTTTAATTCAAGAATATTTATGGAATGCATTACAGTACTACCATTATCTTTAAGTAGCAATTCATTATGTGACTGTGTTTTCTTTCAGTCAAAATAGCTTCCATTTTTCTCCACGATCAGTAGGAAATCTGAATCTGCAAAGTAATGGTCTAATCTACCTAAATCACAAAATGTTAATGTTTCCTGTCTCTTCTTTTTCCACTGTGCTCCTTTTCCCTCATTTGCTGTGAGCTACCATCCTAAGTTATTTGCTACATGTAGGAATGCTGCTTTTTCTTGGCTGTGTTTTTTCCCTTTATTCAGGGCTGCATGCCCTGAGAGAATTAAAGCAGCATTGGTCCAAAGCATATTTGCCAATAGTGGCTTGGAGCACTGTAACTTCAAGAAATCTTGGCTCTTCATCTCCACATACAGTATAATTTGAATTCAATGCTGTCTCACTTTTCTCCCACATAAGAAAAGCAGCAATCAAGAAAATTGTTTGTAGTGTGACTGAACTTTGTTCTGGAAGTGACTCTCAGTAATGATCAAGACTGTTTTGGAGATGCTTGTCTTAGAAAATAAATATTAAAAGGGGAAAAAAAGCAGTGGCATACACAGGGAAATGATCTAGGACGCCTATGTTGGTAGCTTTAGGAATACATTACATGGAGGCAGAACAATAAATGGTAGTCCAAAGTGGTAAAGGAAATAAGGACCTTTGTCTATATCACAAAAAAATAGTCTGTCTTGAAAATCGTTCAAGGTTGCAAGTGACAGTTCTGTATTTATATCACTCACAAAGTTCAGGAACATGAAAGTAAAGAAACAACCAAGGACATCACAAATCTAAGCTTCACATGCCACAAATGCCTCTCCAGTCAAATAGGAGCAGCATAGACATTAGTGGTACATAAAACTCTAACAAAATAATAATTACCAAGTATTTTAAATCTATAACTATTTTCATTGCCAAATGTGAAACTTGAGAGCCCACTTCCTTCACGGCATAGGAGAATGTGTGACATGGAGGCCACAGCCTGGCTTACTGTCCAGCTTTCTGAGGGAACCAGTTTAAAGTGTTAGCTATGCAAAAACTGCCACCTTTTCACAACACCTGGAAGTTGTTCTTAAGTTACGGAGAACACACAGGGTAAAAGCTGATTCATGAGAAGCAGAGAGATGATGTAACAGGTATTTAAACTTTAAATCCATAAGCTATAACATGGGGGTTTCTCCCATAATCAAGTTACAAAGCAGTGGTCTCTCAAATCTCTAGGTCCGTGTGTCTTCTGAAGAAAAGTTCTCCTAGCATGACAGATAAATACTTTTTTAAATTCTTCTGGACAAGAAAGACAGAATTACCCACCTCATTGGCTCTCTGAAGTTGTATTTTGGACCTTGATGTCATAAGAATGACCAAGCCCTCCTTGCAAGACATCTCTAATGAAATAACATCCAAATTCTCATTAACAAAGGAAGGGAAAGGATTGCAAGCTACCTGCCAGTAGCTCCTTCGTGTAGCAACCTGAGGATTTCAGTTGCTTCAGCTTATCCCAGTTACAGCAGTGCAACTTAGAAGTTCTTGAAGTAAAGGGCCAAATGCCCAGGTAATGGCACAGGGCATTTCTGGCCTAGTGATAAGTAGAGCTGCGATATCATCTTGTAACAGAGTGCTTGGTCTGGGTTTGTGTCTGGTTTGAGCTGTGCAGCAGAATGAACCAGCTCTGTCCATGTGTATCTCTAGCAGGTTTTTTAACATTAGTCCATTTCTTTTTGCCTCCATTGCTCTCCTTACAATTTCAATGGACTTTTGGAGATGAGCAATATTTCCACAGATATGGAGTTTCTACCTGTTTTGTGAAAAATCTTTGGTTGTATGACAAGCTCCCAGGTTCTGTGAGAAAGCTGAGTGGGTTGAACTTTACCTTTCCGATACATGTGGATTCTTAAATAGGGTATTAAATATTCTGATATATACAGTTATATATAGATATACACACACATATTCTTATCTATTCTGAGATATATAGTATTAGAGATGATGAGTCATCCCTGGAATAGCTTGAATGTTGTATAACTGCAGATACAGGATGTGGGGGAGGCAGTTAGCATTGGGAGCATGGTGAAAACATGGGAGTTCTGTGGAGCAGGGGGTGAATTAAGGAACACAGTGTGCAAATCTGTCCAGACCCAGGCTTTGTTAGTTTTGCTGCTCACTGAACAAAAAAAGTGTTCTTTTTCCAGGGAAATCGTTCATGTAGTATAGGAGTGCCTGCAAACTGTGAGTGGAATAGCACTAAGCATTAGTTCCCAGTGATAAATTTAAAAGCAAAAGTTATTTCAGTCTTCATCGTTATTAGACTCTTTCAAGTCAGGCAGTTACTGCGAATCCATGGCAACTTTTCCTTTAGACTGTTACATGAACATTGAAATGAGTGACTAAAGGGACAAACAAGACACTGTGTTATCAGTACAGCCTCAGCAAGGCTGCACAACGGTCACAAGTAGTAAGAGTATTTCCTTAAGAAGCCATACCTAGGTTTTGTTATTCCTTTGTAAGGCCACTGAAGATGGCAGAGGTTTTCAGTCTTGAGAAATAGAATGAAGAAATACTTACTTTCACAGTTCATACTTGAATCAGCAATGATAACTTATGGTCTTGTTGCCTGCTTTTCACAAGTCAGTGGCAAAGTTAGAGTCAAATTCACTCATGTCACATCAAGCTAAGTGGCCAAGAAGAGAAAAGGGGGAAAAAATCCATTCATATAGATTTACTCCTAATTGTTTTCTAATCAGTTTAGGTTCTGTTTGTAATCAGAGAAGCCAAATCAATATGCAACCAGGCAAATGTGCTATGGAGGCAATCTTCTCTTGTGCCAAATACGAAAATAGTGCCGGCTTGCAGTGCTGTGACCTTTCTAATCTCACTCTATTACCAGTGCTGAATCTCCAATTTCGGGATTGCCAGGTTGTCCCAGCGCCCCTCACTGTGAGGGTGGCTTGCTGTGTACTGACAGGACCTTACCCACCTCAGCAACTGGGGCAGCATTTCTGCTTGGTAACGCTTGGGACGTGTTTTTGAAGCAAGCAATTCCTGTTTTACCAACAGGAAAACTAAAAAGGAAGAGAGCTTAAGTTAGTTGCTTAAGGCAAAAATTTAACCCAGTTGCAGAATTCCAAAGCCTTTGCTGTACTCAGAATTACAGGATGTTCCTCTTTCTTATTACATTCATTTATTGATTGTTTCAAGGACAGTCAAAATATTTTCCAGACACTTTTCTTATAAATCTGCTCATCTGAAGAAAAGCACTTAGAAATTGTTGTCAATATTATGGTTTTAATCGTATTTACATCTTTAATAATATGTTTTAAACCAAGATACTAATACTCACAGTACTGATATATGTGCTTTGTATTTCTTTAAAATTACGATGTATTAAAATATCCAAATTGTCTAAAGTTTTCCTAGTAATCCAAACAGTACATAAGGGTGTCTGATGTCCCAGAACTGATGAGCTCCAGGTGCAAAAATGTGTGTTCTTCATTTGCATTTTTGATTTAACAAATTTCTGTGATATGTTTTTGGGCCCAGAGTCTGTATTATTTCAGGCATTTTTGATCAGCAGTGCAATAATTGCAATTTCTAAACTTTCAAACGGGCAAGTAAACTTATGTGGCACACATTTACAACTAATGCCATGGGGTATTTTGTTTGTGGTCTGAACAAACTTCCATCTGATTTTGCTGTTGATTAGACACTAATTCTTTTATCCAAAGCATTCAAGGAAAAGAAATATGACTCTGAATTCATAGCCTTAGAGGGATTTGGCATGTTAGTGTCATATTGTATTCTCTTAGAGTTTGAAACCTGTTGGAAACATTTTTCTAAAGTATTCCAAGTGTGAGGGACCCCAGATTTAGTGACATCACTGACCTCTGCCCTGAAGGCAGAACATTACCTCTGGGTTCCCAGTTTGGGGACATGTCTTGTACGGCACCGAGGCAGCTGATTCATCCTCTGTGCTAACAGTAAGAAGGATTTTTTCCTGTGGCACTTGCCACATTTGTGTGGCACATTTATGCAGTACTTGCTCAGGCATATTTATTTCCACCTTCTGAGGTGGCTGTTGAGCTGGACTCTCATTCAGAAGGAAGCTGAGGCCAGTGCTTTTAAGAAGCATTCTCCAAAGTTCTCACAATAAGAAAGAAATTCTTATGGGTCAGACTCATGAGGGAACAGATGGCCAACATTATTGATGCTCTTTTATTGATGTTGCTGATATTATTGATACTCCTAACAACTGCTAATCAGGGCCTTGGCCATGAAGCCCAGAAACCAATGGAAGATATTTGGGACAGGAGGCTGACTGTTGTGAACAACTGCATGAATCTACTCAGCCACTGAGTAATTTAATTTTATTTTTTTTTGCCTAGGCCCTCAAGGCTAGATTTGTTTCCTCTTCGGGCAAAAAGTACACGTGTAATGATGTAATTCAATATTGTCTCCTTCAAAGCAGAAAAAGGGTCAAACTGAGATTAGACAAGCAACCTTTATTTCTGCTATTTTTAAGTTTCAGTTTTTTGATGAGTAACCCCTTGTCCTCTCCCTTCCTCACACTGACATAATGAACAAGCACCACTAGAACGTGTCTCACTCGAGCTAATACTTCATGGCACCATTCCCTATGTAACAGGCAGTATGGGAGGGGAAGGGGTTTTGTCTTACTTTTAGGAATTTTTGCTTTCACAGAAGAAATGACAATTTCAGCAAATATCAGGTGTCATTACAGACTCTGGGACTGCTGCTCTGCTTTTGTGAGCACAGAACCTCCTAAGCTGCAGCAACTTCTCTCAGACTTGTTGTCCAGTTTCCAGGCTCAAACACTCCCATCACCAGACTGGGCTGTTCTGCTGCCTTCCTCCTCCTCAGTCTCTGTCCTTTTCTGCCAGGAGGGCCCTCAAGTCGGGAAAATACAGAGAGTTGAGAGTGGTTTGGGCATGATCAGGGAGGAAGGAATCAACAACAGTCTCTGCAAACAACACACTGACCCCTGTCTGTTGTGACTTTCACGCATTTCTGTGTTTTCTTTCCTTTTCCAGCAAGAATGTGGTAATTTTAGGAGACAGATAAGTGCTTTATTCTTCATAAACCAGTATGCACAAGTGTGTAATCATCACAATTAAGAAATGAACTTTGAAAATGAAGTGCCTTTGAATAAGGGCAGCTAGCACCGGGGCAGAGACTCTTTTCTTGAGAGATTTACAACAATTTACACAATCCAGTGGAAACTCTGACAAATTAGGATACCCTAGCTGTCTGCTTGCTGTAAAGATCCAGTTACAAGTCAAAAGTATTTCCTTTTTAACTGAGGGCTTTTCCACACATTGGGAAAGACACTTCCTGAAACTCCATTCAAGATTCTCTTATTCAAGATTCATTAAATGATCGTGATGAAAACTGTATTTTTCCCTGCCTCATAGCAAACTATTCACGTGAAAGGATGCTCTACTGGCCTTCTTTCTTATCTTCCACTAAACTTTCAGTTCTATTTTTAAATGGTCTTCTACTGCTCATTAGGGTAACTCCCATTTCCAAGTGCTGAAATGCAGTGTAACAAACCACCATGCTGTGAGCTGGTCCAAATGATGCAAACACGTAGGCTGTTGCCAAACAGTTAGCTTGGCACTGGAGCCCAATTAAGTATTTATGCCCATGTAAAACACTTCCCAGAGCTCTGGCTTATATGTACAAAAAAGCCTTTGATTTAAACCAAAAACAAGCCCGTGAGGCAGGGCTGGGGGTTAGGAAGAAACCTTGTGTGCAAACTATGGTTTAAGCATAAAGAAATTCTGTGCTTTTTAAACTGCCATCAAATCAACAAAACTCCAATGAAGGAAAAATTTTACCACCTTCTTTATAATAATGGCCAGTCTTCTCGAGAGCGAAGATTTGGGAAAGGTCATTAACCCTTCGAGCCTGCGCAGTGGATTTTTTAGGTGAGACCCAGCGTGCGCTGAACTGAGCCCACCCTTTAATCCTGAGGTTCATCTGCCGGGGCCGAGCAAGCTTGGACAGTGGCAGTGAGGGCCTCAGAACGTAGGTTTGTTTAGAGTGACCTTCTCTTAGATGGATTGCCTTACAGGGCTGACGAGCTCCATCTGCCCGGGGGACTGGGAATCGAACCCGGGTCACAGTGGTGAGAGTCCTGCACCCTAACCACTAGACCACCAGAGGCCCCACCTTCTTTATAGCAGCACTGGTTAATATTAGGGGCTGTGCCACATGTGGAGGAGAGGTTTCTGCCTCATAAGGAAAGGTTCTGTGTTGTGATTTTCATTTTTCACCAGGAGTGTCTTTTGGGACTAGGAAACAGGAAAAAGGCACCGGAGAAACTAGGAGGGAACCAAAATGGGCTGACAGCAGCAAGGAGCGTACCTCTGTGCCTCGGTTTCTCAGTTAGAGAGCACAAGTAGCACTTGCTTTGTGCTTTTTTTTCTGTCGAGTCCACAAGGCCACTGTGCCTGTCCCTGTCCCAGGTACCATGTGTACAGTGCACTGCAGTGCTGCTCCGAGGCAGCACCTCGGAATGGGGTTAACACCGAGTGGGGAAGAGTGATGCAAAACATATTCCAGAGCAACCTGAGGAATAGGGTGAGTTGGAGGAGAAGAACAGAAGAAGGGAATCACAGCAAATGAAACCAGTGTGGATTTGCTAACAAGGAAGTGTCTCAGTGTTATGTGAGACTCATTAGAGACAGAGGCAGCCCATAGAGGTGGGGCTCCACAGCCAAAGAGCAGGTTGTTTTGCACTGATTCTTTTACCTGCTGAGATGTAATAAAAATGAAGAATAAGGATTTTTATTTTGCTTACTGCTTAGGAACATTGTGGACATGCCTTCAGGCCATCCCCTGAAGGATCTTTTCCATATGCCATGTAGGAGGGCTTGGCTATAGGTGTACTTCAGGCAGTTACAGCATCAGACACAATTTTAAACTGCTGGTGTTATGATGTAGTCTAAAATTTGACTGTTTAGTGTGGGAGAAAGGTAGAGTCATTTCTTTATCTGCTTTAGGCTGTTGATGTATCTCAGGAGCAGTTGGCAGCATCTCTGTTCAGACACTTAAGTTTATGATATAGTCAAAACAGAAACTCCAGAAGTTGCTGCAGCATAGCTACTCTGAATGCCCTGTTAGAGAGACTAAATCTCTCCTACTCCAGTGTATTTTAGTTGAAAACATTTTTAAAAGACAGGCAAATAAGAAAATAAATATATATATATATATAAAACTGTCTTCATGATGGGTTTGTACTGTTTTAACAATAGAATCATATAATTTAGGCTGGAAGGGACTCTGGAGGTCATCCAGTTCAGCCTCCTGTCCAAAGCAGGGCAAACCTCACAGTTACAGCTGTTTATTCAAGATCAGTCCAGTCGAGTTTTATGTACCTCCAGGGTTGGAGATTCCACAATCACCAGCCTGTTCTAGTATCTCACCATGCTTATTTCAATTTTTTTACAATATACACTTGGAATTTCCCTTGTTGCAAGTTTATCATCAAGAGATGTGCCTCAGTTTCAGTCACAGCTGTTGTGCTGCAATATGCCTACAATATAGATATATCAGAGCTTGCTTTAAATGAGCTGGGTTTGCTATCAGAGCAGCTGGTCACAGCAGTGTGGAGCTATGAAGAGCCTGTAAAATCCACCTGAAAAACATGGAGTGAACAGGGAAGCCAAGGACTGCATAATCTCTTTATCAAGAAGGCATAATGGGACTAAATGGATACAATTCAATAATAAGGAATAGTGGGAGAACATTGGATATTTCAAACACTGTGTTAATACACTGTGTTAAGTCACAGTTAATTGGCATTTTATTGCCAAGTTTTCTAGTATCTCAAACTGCTGCCTCCTAAATTTCATTAAGTGTGAAATGCAAGTCATATTCCATTCATCAAAGCACTGCTAAAAGGCCAGCCTTGAACTGATTGCCTTTCCCAGTGAGCAAGGGATGGCTGGGGCTGCACTACAGCAGTCAGATGGAAGAATGGAGGGAATGCAACACGGAGGATGGAGTTTGGTAAATCGACAGTATCCAAGCACAGCTGGAATGTTGTCTGGGTACTGGAACCACGGAGAACCGGGATCGAAAGGATCACGGACAGCTACAGCAAGTCTGCCCAGGGCAGGGATATGAGAGTTACATGTTCATGGGGAAGAAGTATGATTTGATGAGCAAAAACTCGAAAAAACTGGTGGCCTGGGGAGAAGAAGGGGGTTCCATTCTTGAAAGAAGATACAATGCTCATTTCCAACAGTACTGAGTCTTCAAAGCCAGGGCATGAGGAACAGGAAGGGGCTGTGTGTGAATGAATTCAAGCAGTCAGTGACAAGTAGGTACACAGATTTAAGTAAGTGAATGGGGTGGTATTTTGGAGCCCTCTCAAATGTTGAGTGCCCTTTTGCTTTGGTGACCAAAGAAGTTGACAGACAACCCTGAGTGTTCACAGGGTTACAGCCCCAGGAAACGGAGTTCTGAAGCTACTTCAGAGCACTACGTTGGCAGCAGGGTCCTACTTCTGTGAGGGTAAGGGGAAGACTTGTGCCCAGGATGCTCAACAGAGTTTATGGAAGAGGTTTGTCACACAACCTCTAGGAAATGGGGTTAAGGGCCCGGAAATCCAATGTGATGAGTCGCTAACACAACAGCTTGTTAAGTGATCAGCTTTCCCAACGATACATAATGTTTTGAAACATTTAAGTTGATACATCTAGTGTCACCATGACATCATCTGAGATCTGTGACAGGAGGACTCCTAGCTTTAATGAAACACAAACCACATTAAAAATAAGCAACATATAAAAACTTGCTATCAGTGACTTAAACCAGTGTCGAAAATGAGCTTCCAAGAAAATGTTAAGAATATTCAGATAGAAAATTAACTGATTCATAAGATCAGCTTATTATCAGCAGGATGCACTGTTAAAAATGAGTGATACAAAATTCCAGATAACAAAAGAGAACTCTGTTCTCTTAAGAGGTAGAATTGAAAAGAATTTAGAACAAGATCAAAAGATGCTGAGGTCTTAAGGAGTGAAGCATCACTACTTATAAAGAAAGAACAATAAAAAATAAATCTGCTGAAACTCTATGATTGCCAAGCAGCTTAATATAAACATTTTTTGGGGCTGTATTCACACTGATCTGTTAATTTGGGATAGCTTCATTTTCCTTTTTTAGGAAAAAAAATATGTTTGTTATGATAATCTTAAGAGCTGAAATGGGAAACAAGCTTGCTGCATCTCTTTTTAGACACAGGAAAAATAAATTTGTCTTCGAGAATGCCAGATCAGAGAGCATTTGCTTCTAATGATTTAGTTCACCATACTGTAAGGATCAGGGCAATTACAGAACTCTGATCTGTCTTGTTATAGCCTAAATTTCATGTGTATTCAGTTTAGGCTCTGGCACAGATATGACTCTATTTTGACCAGGGTTAATTCTCTTCAAATGACCCCTGAGAACTCCACTGTCTCTGTCTTCAGTGAATTACATTAGTTGCCAACTCAAAAGATTGGATGAACTCAAATTAGAGTGCACTGGATTGTCTTACATTTTTTTACTGCAGTAACAGGTTTGTCTGTTTAGAGGTAGATGTTGGCAAGGAAACAATAAATACTAATTAACCTTTCCTTTCTTCACTCCCATTATAGCCTCTGTAAGAAAACAGAAGTAAATTTGAGTACAACATGGTCAAGACTGAATATTCAGGTGTCTGAAGCTAAGCCACGTCTGTATATGTGTGACTGCATTTTCCATGCACACAGCTGCTGTGGTGCAGGGAGCAAGAGCTTATGCTTTATGCAGGACTAGGGCAAGATGGCATAAATTTTGGGACTTAGGCAGTTGTTTGGACTAAACATCATAGGTAAAGTTGATGGCATGAAGTTCATAAAATTTACCCCGAGTTAGTAAACTTGAGCACAAGGTCCAGTGGTCATAAAACATACCACAGTGTGAAAAAGGGAGTCATACAGGATGTGGCAGTTCCCTGTGGGATGGACTTGTTTCAAGTATTTTTCTGGCTATGATACTTTCTCAAACTTCCCTGTCTGTTACTGTGATTATCATTCTTTAGCCAGGGTCATAAGCCACTGATAATAGATCTCAGTTCTCTGGAACCCAGGCTTTTTGATCACTTATTAGTGATTGCACAATCTCCTATCAACACATTTAAAATGTTCCTATATGCACATGACTGAAGTTGTAATTTTTTAAAAAGCACATGATGAAGTTTACTGAGAATTGTTAGTGTGTGGATCTACAGCAAGATCTTTTCATGGTTTCATGTGTAGTTATCTGGAAAAGGAAAATGTGTTGCAGAGCATCAATACCCTCATCTTGGTCTGGGGTCAGAGAGAGTGGCACAGAACAGGCACGAGTTGTTCTTCTCATGCAGTCTTATGTCCAGAAACAAGACCCTGCTGCTGCTTCTCCCCAGATTATCTGAAGTGGGTGGATGCTGCTCGTGTTTCTTTCCACCTCTTTTCTCCAGCATACCACAAAAGTTGTGTCTGAATTCTTTTTCCGTAGAGAGAAATGACTCCCCTTTTTAGGCTTGTTTTTGGGACTATAATTCTTAGGGGTGGCCTGCCTGGGGAGAGGTCTGATAATTTCTACTCTCAGCTTGCCCACATTATCTTTTCTACAGAGGTGCCTGCTCCACCTGGTGCAGGAAGGCTCAATTATTTGAAGAGCTCCCAAATCATTGCAAATTATAGCTGACATAATAGGGAAAGCTAAAATCAATGGCAGTTTACAGTTCTGTGAGTTATTACAGTTCAACTCATGCCCCTTAAAATCTCAGGGAGCAGTGAGACAGCCAGCTGTGTATGGAAACCTTAACAGCTATTCCTCCTGCTAAGCTCTGTGTGTTCCTTGCCCCAGACCTTTCCCAGAATGACAGTCATTTGTAGAAAAATAATCTTGAGGGACCTAAGCGGGGAGATAGTGAAGGAGAATTTTTTTCCCCATTTTGACCTTTCCTTCCATGGCATTTTGCAGTTCAGCAGTGCAAGGGCACCAGAAAACAGGACATCTTCCTCCTGTGGCTCCTGCCAGCAGGTGCTGCTGCTCACTGTGCCCACAGGCTGCCCTCTGACTGCTGCTGGGCCAGTCTGCAGCTCAGAGCTGCCCTTCCACGGCTCTTTGCAGTGCAACTGCTGTGAATCCTGCTCTGAGCATTGATGGCAAGCCAGACACACTCACGTTGTCGGGCTCCTCTGTGCCTACATGAATGCTAGTAAAGGTGGCACTTTTGTGGTATAACTACAATTGTTAGCAAAGAGACCACATCCATTTTGCTGGTTTCCAGTTGCTGGCGTTGCTCTACTACTGGAATATGTGCACTTTTAGCTACTTTTCTAAAGCTGAGCATCTTTGTCAGAGGTTTTGTTGGCAAAAGCCATCAGGCACTGGCAGTCCAGGGCTTACAGCTGCTGTGGAAACAGAAACCGTAAAAAGCTATGGGAACAAAACACACTTTTCCTTCTCCTCTGATCAGAATATCCAAACCAACACCATCTGCTGACCAGCTTGATACATATCCATTTCTCATATTGTTTCTAGAATTTTGCATGTGGAATTGTAGACTCTTGAAGTTATCTAAAGGAATTCTTGTCAGTGCAGTGGCAACAAACACTATACAGAGGCTTTGCCTTATCAGCAGGCAATTGAAAAGCTCCTTGAAGCTGTAAAGAGTAAAGAGCTAACCACATTTTACTTGAGTTTATGCAAAAACTTCTCCAGGATTTGTCTCCAGGAATGATGTGGAATCTTTTCTAGTAGGTTTTGCTGGATTGTCTGAAGAACAATGATGAAGTACTCATAACCTCTTTTGGTTTCTGCTTTACTGGGGACTTTGGATTCTTTTCATAGGTGGCAGCAGTAGTTATCAGCAATATCCATGTATTCCTGCAAGGACATGTACTGCCTTGTTATAGCTTTCACTTCAGTAGAACATACATTTTTCCAATATCCATTTTTGTGTCATGGACAAACTTTAAACACCTTCCTTCCTATACCCTCTTACCCTTAAGAAAATTCCCACTCTTACCCTGGCAAGCCAGAAGCAGGAGCAGAGGAGGCTCTGAATTAAAATGCTCCAATGCATTAGTTACCCAACTTGGCTTTGCTTTTCAACAGCCCTACTCTTTCTGTTGTTTTGCATTTCAGAGTTCAATAATGCAAGTATCTAGCTAACTGTGACATCCCTTTTCTGAACAGATGCAATAGTTTAACACTGATACAAACCCCCAGACTCTGGGCTGTACTTCTCAAAACGGAAGCCGTGTGTCACTCATAAAGAGGTTCTCCCTCCAAAGGGAGTGTTTCTATAATCTCCCACCAGCTCACAGCATGTCTCTATTAGGTACATGACCACAGGAAGAATTCCAGAACAGTCCTCTGTATGGACCCTGCTCTAGAAAAATAGCTGAGGGGGTGTGGGGTGAGGGTCTGTGGGAGAACCTACACCACATTTGAGGCAAACTTATTCCAAAATAAATAATTTTTATTATAGAAGAGTGTCCACCCTGGGAACTATTATAATACACTTCACTATATTGCAAAGTACAAACTAGAAAGAATAATAGTTTTATTTTAAACAATATCCAGCCCATGTGGACTCATTTTATTTCAGGCCACTTCCATTGTAAGAATAGTATTAGAGAGTTTGTTTCTGTTCAGAGATTCTTATCTTGGTGTTCTCAAAAGCTGTTTTCCAAGAGGTTGCCAAAAGGACAGATATGTGGATGGCTTTAATATTCTGGCTGGAAGGAGAAATCTTTCTTCTTCCATTTCCTCAACAGTACAGCTTTCCTTGAGTTTGTTTGGTCCACAAAGAATCTTATGCACTGTTAGGAAGTGCTTGTCCAGTTCCAATGGAAAATACAAGTGTTGTGAAACAGGCACTTGTACCTGAGTCAACAAGTGTTAGGGAAAATAACCTCTGGCTTAGTAAGTAGCCTCCTCATGAAACTTCTCATCAAATCTAGGAAACGAAGTTTGAAATAGTCATTTTTCTTGAAAAGAATGTTCCGTATTTCCATAAATTCAGCTCTTTCCATTTTAAACTAAGAATATTCCTCTAGCAGTTTTCAAAACAGGAAGAAAACGTTTTATTTCATTACAAATTAATACTTTTTCAGTTAGAGATAGCAACATTAGAGCCAGGTTTTCATCAGAGCACAGTATAGGCACATCAGCTCCGCCTGAGAGAAGGGCAGAGACAAGGATCTTGTATTGCAGCAGCTGCAGAATCCTGTATCATCAGCATGGACCCATTGCCCTGTCTGTGACAAAGCCTCAGCAAGGTGCCCTCTGTTGCATTTTAATCCCCTCTGCAGTGTAAGTAAGGTAGTTAATTGGTGATAAGCAAAACTTTACCAGCTTGAAGGAAAAAAAAGAGACATAAAACAGGTAATTAAAAGAAAAGGCCCCAGTGATATTAAACCTCCAACTGTTTTAACTGTACAATGAATGTATCAGCGGGAGAGATTAAAACTTGTGCAATTAAGGGAAAGATGCTGTCAGTACATTCGGTTTCCCTCTTTTTCTGTGACACAAATTTTACAGGAAATAGGTAGTTTGGCTTCCTACAGCAGAGTGCACATTCTGTGTTTTTCTTCAGAACATGCAAAAATTGGCAGGACTGACTGGTCTTGCTTCGGTCCTATTTTACTGTCAGTGATGAATTCTTGGAATTCCTCCTGTTTCCATTCAACATCATCCAGGAGTTAGCAAATAGTACAGTGAAGAAGGTAACGTTGCATCCTCTCAGGGAGAGATGTGGAATTCTCTCCAGTAATTCTGGCTGTGAGCAGTTGGTGACCATAACCTCTCTTCCTCCTGACAGATGAGAATGAGGCAGGATTTTTTTTATTGCAGCAGACATAAATGGAAGTATGAGCTGGGTGAATTGTAGTGACAGAGGGAGGAATCAGTTAACTGAAATTGTCAGTGTCTAGGAATCAAATCCAAGGAAAAATCTCCACAAGTTCAGTGTAACTCTGTTGCTTTTTCAACTGCACAGAGCTTTATGCTTATCTATCATGTGAGACTTGGTGAAAGGGTTGTTGGGACTTCTGTGTTTATACTAAAATTGAGTAATATATTTTTATGGTGTTTAAAGTTTAATTCTCTATTTCTGCTATGTATGGACTAGTAGGCTCAAACTGACTTCGTTTTTTTCTCTTACTGTTCTTACAAGTCCATCCCAGCTGTCTGTAATACCAGTGTACTGCATCTGTACGTATTAAGCTTATTGCTGGGACTTTATATGAAAATTGAAGAGGCAGACAAGGCTGTGCCACCAGCTATCACTGATGCTCAGTGTACAAATCAAGAAAAAGAATTAAGAGATTCATATACTATGGATAATGCCTTAAGTAGATCAAGCTTGAAATACATAAGCCCTCACAGCAGAGACTGCTGGGTCTACAGTTACGTACTGCTGGGTCTACAGCCTGTATCAGGCTGAACTGACGATCCCTCTGAAGGTGGTCACTCCCTCATCTGGTGCAATTTAAAGTCACCACAATCAGGTACACTTTGGGTAGATCATTGGTCTTATCCTTCTGCTAAGTCATCCTGTGGCAAAGTTCAAAAAGGGACTGATGTGGCACCTAGGACTGAACAGCCCAGAAAAGAACTTGAAAATCAGTCTGGGCAAGCAGCCTCTCACTGCAGCCCTGGTGCCCTACATGGGCCCCACTGTTTTCATTGTAACCAAGAACTTGTTTGCCTGGTGGCATTTCAGCCTTTTCTCCTAATTTTCTTGTTGCTGTGGCCTAAAAATGCTTAACACTCAAGAGTTCCTTTTATAGTAATTTTCCTTTAATTATAAATGTTGTGGACTTCATTTTGGTCTTGCGATCTCCATGAAATTCCTTTTCCTCGTGCTCTCAAGTGTTGATTTGGTATCACTTATAAGGACTGTTTTGATAAGATGCTGCCAATCACAATTGCTGTGATAAAACCAACTGTGGAAAATCCCTTTGGTTTGCAGCATCAACAGGTCTGTGAGTGCCTGGATCCAAAGCTGAGCACAGTGCCCAGTGTACAGGCAGCAGAGCAGGGAAATCCTTCATCTCGTGGTTCTGGGACATGCAGCTCCCACTGCACAGAGGCAGCTGCAACGGGAACTTATTCCACTGAGCTAATTTTGCAGTGCTCCAAATACTGAAAAATAAATTGGGGGTGGGGGGTTGTATTTCTGCACTTTTTCTTTTTTTTTTCCCATTAAGGGATTTCTAAACCAATGGCTTTTATTTGGTCAGAAAGTATTCAGATTTTTATTGGTCAGCTCTACAGCTCTTCTGCTACATTGCCTGTAGCAGAAACATCATCAAAAGAGCTGATGCTGTGAACACGAGGCAGAGGCTGTGATTATCCACAGCTTGGCTTTGCCAGTCAACTTCTTTTTTAAAAAAAATCCATTAAGCAGTACACTTCAAATTCCTTGCACTTTTCAGGTGGTTGACTTCTGTCTAAAGGCCTTCTAAGAACTGAATTCTGCACATTTCCACTTTAATTGCACATCTCTAAGCATCATTACTATATAGGTAGTTTACTTACAGCTTTCAGCTTATTCATTTCATTACATAACTTCTTAATTTGAAGCTTAAACAGGAAAGTGATTAGTCACTTTTGTGCATGTAACTCAGTTCTCATGAACTGCAGCATCCCTGCTTTGTCTGTTCACCATTTATGTCACAACATCAGCAAGGAAGGATGAATGCCTGTTCTAATTAGTTGTTTTGTTTTTTTCTGGGGTATCCCACAGAGATCTCAAGTCAAAATCCTGTAAGCACATTTGCTTTAGAAAGCAATTTCCAAACTGAGTTGTCAGGTTTTTTTACAAAGATCAAGGAAACGATGGTATAAAACATTAAGGAACAGTGCATGTGTTAACAGGACATTTATATGTTTATATTCCACAGTCCCAGTGGCAAAGAGACAAGGACCTTCCCCACGCATTCTGGCATTTACTGAAGAGCATAAAGATAAAACAATTATATTCCCAATAATATTTATGTTAATATGTATGATACAAAATATCCAGGACAGCAAGCTTGGCCATAAGCTAATCTTAAGCTTCAAGTCACTGCAGAAAGTTACTGAGGTGTTTGTACTGAAATTATTCCAGCACCATTTTCTGACTGTCTAGATGACATGTTAGAGGGGTGGAGAGAGCCAACAACTTTGCTGGCTGCACTGCCTGCCTCCCGCCGGGACCATCGTGGTGTTTCTAAACACGTCACACGAGTGTCCCTGCCACAAGCCAAGTGTTTGTTCTGAGGGGTTTTACAGAGCAAGGCTGAAAGGGTTACACTTGTTCCCTGCTAACAGGCATGTCACAGTGGACAGCTGTGTCACAGTGGACAGCTGCTGCAGGAGACAGAGCTGGGGGGAAGTGAAATCTTGTAGAACCCAAGCTCCCCTTACATTTATTTAATACCCATGAACTAATGGGTAATAATGCTAATAATATGCTACCACCAAATAGGCCTGTCCTTTCCATCAAGCCTAGACAACATCATCTTGCAGCTGTTGCAGTGCAAGTAGGAAAACAAAGAGTTGAATGGGGAACAGCTGGTCACAGCACCAAGCCTGACAGAGTTCGAGAAGCATTTGGGCAATACTCTCAGGCACATGGTGTGACTCTTGGGAATGGGTGCAGGGCCAGGAGTTGGACTCAATGATCCCTGTGGGTCCCTTCCAGCTCAGCATATTCTGTGATTCTCTGTGGACCCACAAACTTCTCCCTCAGTAGGATTCATACCTTAGAAACTATATATGTTTCAGCTGCAGTCCCAGCTCCTTGCTTAAACTTGTAGGCATTTGTATGTTTGAGAGATCAGTTGAGGTCTTTCCAATGTCACACATTCGAGTCTGGCATCTGCAGTCACTATATGGGAGCATCTATTTGTGGCTTTGAGAAGTTCAACTGTTGCTTATCACAGGAGGTCTCAGAACACTGAGCTGCACATGAAGGCTCTTGGGGTGGGTTTGCATCGACCATACAGACACAGGTGTTTAGATCCACAGCATCCACATGAGAAAAGGGAGCAGGATTATGACATAAATACATGTGTGTCATGGTAGTTTGAACACTCAGATTTGGTCTCTGTGGCTGTTGAAGTTGGACTTCCCTTTGTTTAGGACAGCTCTTAGTGCCTTCACTGCTTTGGTTTCTGTCAGGGTTTCTAAGACTGTCTTTGGTAGACAGCAGACTTCTCCAGTGGCCCCCAAAAGTAGTGCAAGAGCCTGAAATCAGAACTAGTTTTGCTGAGTCTGATAGATTTTGGCACCATTCAGTACCTGCTTCCCTGACTTAAATGGAACCATGCTGCACTCAGGAGGCAGAGATCACCTCTCTGGCCGTGAGAGCTCTGTGGTGGTGTGGCTTACCTACAGCATTAGTACTGAAGCCAGAGAGCCCTTAAACCAGCACTTACAAACTGCTACAGGTCTCCAACTAGGAATACAAGTATCGTAGGAAAACAGTGCGTGAGTGCTGCCACTCCTCTCAAATGTGCAGGGCTGGCAACTGCCACCGTGCTGCAACAGCAGTGGATGAGCAAAACCAGTTTGGATTAGCAAAACAAGAGTTCTACACTTCACTGTAGGTCTGAGCATTGATATTACAGGCCAAGGACCGCAGTCTATGATTCCTGGCTCCTCCCTCAGTATATGTGCACACACACAGCAGCAAAGCAAATGAGTATCATGTGCCCAGTGTTCCTGAAGGAGCCGGGGAAAGAAAAACAAAAACAACTAGAGTGGGATAACGAGTGGTTTGTTTTAACCTGTTTGGGGAAACAGGGAGTTTATCCTTTGGAAACAAAGTAAATACACTCTTTTTTTCCATAATGGTGAGCGGTAGAACTTTTAAATAAAGGTGTCTTTATTGAGGTATTTCTTAGGGTTTGCAAGTGTTTAAAGAGGATTTTTTGTAGTGCTTTGGTTAACTAAGTTATACTAATTGACAGCAAAGTAGTGTAACTTCTGAGTCAAGAAGCCTTTAGACTTCCCTTGCCTAATAGAGCTACTATTTATTTATTAGGCTCTGAGATAAGTACTTCATTGAGGTTTTGGTAGCAGAGGTTGTACGTGATTTACGTGTTTCCTACTGTTGTTTTCTCATGGGAGCTTTTCTGTGACAAGCTGTACTCTCACTATATCTGAGTTTGTCCTCAGCTCAGTATTAACTCAGATGTTGCTCTTCATCTGACTTCTAACTGCAAATACACAAACTTTTACCTCTGGCACGTGTTAGCAATTTACACCCAGGCTATAGGACCCATCCCATCATACAGGTCTAAGTTCAGCCTAAGTGCTGCTTGCTCTCACTGGTGGGGACTGTGGGTGCAGGCTAAGCTGTCTGAAGGCTCAGTCCTCGTGCCTGCACTTTGCCATTGCTTGGGAAGAGTAGGAAGGGGACAGGCTGCCGTGGTGGGGACCAAAGCAATGCCCTCAGAAGTCCCAGGTGAACACAGTATTATGTGCTTTGTGCACCACCAGAATGGCTTTGTCATAGAACAGCTTACTCCAAGTCAAGCCAAAGCCACTACTCTCAGCTTCTCTGCAAGGAAGGCATATAGCTTCTGTGGGATATAAAGCAGAATATTTTAGTAAACTTTAAGGTAAATATTTAGTCATCCTTAGGCATCCTATGGCCAGAAGCAAGCGATGGTAAAGTACTTTTCAACTGCATTTGCAAAATTTGTGTCTATTTCTTGTTATCTGTAAGAAGATCTCTAATCCTTGTATCTCAGTCCTAGCAACGTCTTACAGTGAATAAATCATGAGTGCTGGCTTATCTATCAAGGTGTCTGTTGACCAGGAAAGTGGCCAAGTGTAGATCAAGCTTAGGTTGCTTAGCTGGCCTGACCTCAGTCTGATTTATTTTGTAGTGAGAATTCTAAGTTAATGCCTTTACAAACACAGGGAATATATTATAGACAATAGACCTTTCAAACACACCTGAAGGGACTTAGTCCTATGAAAATCACTGAAAATCAGTGGAACTTATTCTCCTAGATCAACTGTATTCCTGTGAAAGTGCCAAATATAATCTTTCAGTTTGCTTGTATGAGAAGAGAGTTCTCCTCAGTCTGACACAGATCAGGAGTGGAAGGATGCAAAGGATTAGATAGACACCAGAGCATCAGAGAATCTTTTCAGTGGGCTGTGGGGGGATCTTCTGTTTGCATTTGCCTAGAAGAATGCAGAGAGAAAATGCACCTCCTCTAGTGCACAGGTTAGAGATAAATATACAACTTTTTTTTTTTCCCCTCTAAAATGCTGTCTACATAAGCATTTAGATTTTAGGCATCTTGATGATTGCAGAGTGTCAGTCTCACTGTTTCACAAGAAACAAAGCTTTGCTCCTGGAGCTAGGCAGACTTACTGTGATGAATCCCAGATGAGACGTAGGAAAGCCTAGGCAGGTCTGGCCTGAGAGTGGAAAATGGCTAAAGGCATGGTGCAAGGGAACTCAGAGAATAAGCAGGCAGTTACAGCAGGTAACAGGAGGTATCAGTAACAACTTGTATTTTTCAGATTTCTCACCTCTTTCCACTATTGTTTCCCATGGAAGGGCCAGGGGAAGTGTAGATCTTGCTATTTTCACTCTGCTATTTTCTTCTCTTGTCTAGGAAACACGCTGGCCTAAACTAGCACTGATGTGGTACTTGATGTTTAACTCCCCATGCAACGGAGAATTGCTCTATCATTGTCTTCAGTGGCATTTTACCTTGAGTATAAGTAGAGATTGATTTAAATATTTGCTTAAGTGATCATCTTAGGTGAGTCACACCTGTAAGCACCTTTGAAATACCAGCATTTCAGGGCAGCATATAGAATTATCAGGGAAGGATTCCAAAGCATTTCAGTAAAAATAAAATCATTGACCCCAGAGCTTTGGTTTTGCAGTTTTTCCTAGGCAGGATGTCTGCTACTTGTGTGGGTGGGAGTAAACCAGAAGGGCGTAGGCCTTCCCTATATTTCCAGCAAGTTCCTCATCCCCCACTTTTAGATGGAAGGTGCTGCACTAAAAAAACCAGCACATTTTCAGCCACTAACTCTGTATTTTCCTTTGTTGTCTGTTTATCTTCCATGGATTGTATTTTAGTATGGTCTTTTACAAACTAACAGGCACTATACTTACCACAAATATAAATCAGTTACTAAATATGTCCATCTATATAACTAATGAAAAGGGCAAAAGTATTTTATACCTTAGAGTTTAAAACAATTCATAGCTCGTGTAACTGGAAATATCTGGAAATATCTTAATGGCTGATTTCTTCATAGTTCTGGCATTTCTAAATATTTATATGTTTATAACTGCAGGCAAACACATTGCAATCCTCAAATTTGCTCTGTGTTTTTTATGCTGCAGTGTTTAGTGCAACCATGTATGTAAACCTCATGTATATGACCATATTTCCCAAATCAAAATATAAATTTCAAACCTGTAAATTAGGTTTATACTGTGCTTCTGAATGTAGCTGAACTTTGTGCATAAGAATGACATCATTGTTTCTGGAGTAACTAGCCTACATGAGAAGATGGGAATCAGAAGCAGACTTTTAAGAGGAAAATATCAAACAAAATAAATGGTTTGAACACAATATATGATGCTTTTGGGTGCTATAAACATTTTATCGTTTCTTGTTTGGGAAGAACTGCATAACTCACTGGGGCTCCATAACTTGTGAGTAATGCAGCCATCTCAAAATTTAGCAGATTTATCAGTCGTGGTGTTCAAATGAAAACCTGGGATCTCATTTCCTCCTCAGCCCTTATAAATTTGACCCAGCGTTTAACAATGACCCATCTGCATGTGTTCCCTTACATTTACATAAGGCACAACTTGGATTAAAAAATGTAACCCGATGGAATATTTCAGTGCCAGAGCGCTAAGATCTAGCTGTAACTTCTATTTTAAAGAGCCCCAGAAACTTGGAAAACTTTCTCCAATAGCAGTAATTACAGGAGAATAGGGCATTTCAGTTAGAGATTTTTGGCTAGAAGTTAACAATTGTTCGTATTATTCTGCACAGACAATAACTCATGTCTCGAAGTGGCAGCATGATTGCCACTACACTGAGCCTCACTCAGTGACATGGGGCCATATTTCATCCTCCATTTACAGGCAGCAGAGAGAGGCACCAGATGGCGATTTTCGGGGCTTGCCTGGACACCTGGTGGCAGAGCCCCCCATCTGCCTTTACGTGCTGACAGACCAGCCGCGGGACCCTGCTTGCCCCTTCCGCAGGAGGCTGCCCAGGGCAGTGGTCACAGCACTAAGCCTGACAGAGCTCAAGAAGCATTTGGACAATACTCTCAGGTACACGGTGTGATTCTTGGGAATGGTCCTGCGAAGGGCCAGGAGCTGGACTCGATGATTCTTGTGGGTCCCTTCAAACTCGGCATGTTCTGTTATTCTGTGACTCCGCTCCAGTAAGGTGATGCCGGGCTCTAAGCACGCCCGCCGGGCTCTGCGGGTCCGTATTGCACTGATCCTTGCAGCAGCATCTTCCCTGCTAAGTGCTGCCCTGCAGAGGAGATCGCTGTAAGCCGGCTGCGTGCCTGGCACTTCCTGGCACTCCCAACGCTTTGCTTCATTTGGGAGCCTTGTATTGCAAACGAACCCTGCAGCAGCCGCGCTGCTGGATGGAGCCTGCCTGGCCGAGAGCACAAAGCATTCGCTGAGAAAGTTTGCTGTAAATAATACCTCTGTTGTTTTTTGCCTCAGCTTCACCTATTATTATTATTATTTACACATTCTGTGGCTGTCGATGTGCCCAGGCTTCTTCCTGCTCACAGCCATCATCACCCTCTGTGTGGCCAGAGCATTTTCCTGTTGCATCCAGTTGCGACATTGCAACTATAGGCTTGCGGTGGCCCATGTGGCGTCGGCAGCAGACACATGTGGGGAGACCCACTCCCATTCCCATGCACGTTTTCTCGTTACTAACATTGTTGTTACAAAAGGGGAGTAGAAATCTAGCCCCCGAGGATGCCGAGTCCCGCTTTTCGGGATTCATTTTACGGCGGCACATAAAAGACTGTCTGGAAGCGCTGAGAGCCGAGTGCCTCAGCGAGCCGCGGCCGCCTCGCAGCCCGCCCGGCTCTGCAGTGCCGGGGCTTTCAGCGAGGGCCCGAGCAGCGCCGGCCGCGGAGCGTTCCCGGCGGCCGAGCCGGGGAGCCGCGGGCGGGCTGTGCCGCGGGCGGGGCCGCGGCCGGTGCGAGCGGGCCCGCGGGCGCGGGGCGGTGCGGGGCGGTGCGGGGCGCGGCGCTGTGCATGCCGGGCGCGGGCGGCGCGGGCAGGAAGCGCTTTGCCGGCCGAGCCGAGCCCGGGCGCAGCCGGCGGCGGGGGCGGGCACAGCCGCGCCGGTGCCGCGGGGGCTGGGGCACGGCGGAGGCAGCGCCGGGATGGGGGTGGCTTCCTGAAGCGCGGGGAGGGAGGGCGGGAGGGGGCTGGTTCTGCGTTTCGGTCCCTCTCCGCCCCCCTCCTGCCCCTCTCTCCCAAGTTCGCCGCTGTGCCGCGGCGCCTCCGGAGCGGCTGGCTGCGGGCTGCCCCTGCCCCGCTCCCGGCGCTGCCCGCGGCGGGGCGGGCGGGGACAGCGGCGAGCCGAGGCGACCCAGGGAGCGGTCCGCCGCCCCCGGGGAAGGCTCTGCTCCGGGGAGCAGCGGGGGGAGGCGGCTGGCACAGACGCCGGAGCTCCGCCGCCCGCCCCCCGGCACCGCCGCCGTTTGCCCAGCGCCGGCAGCCCCGGGAGATGGTGACACATGAAGCGTGCGGGAAGGACCATGGTTGAGAGGACCAGCAAGTTCTTGCTGATCGTGGCCGTCTCGGTGTGCTTCATGCTTATCCTGTACCAGTACGTGGGGCCGGGGCTGAGCCTGGGTTCCCCCAGCGGCCGCTCCTACTCGGAGGAGCTGGACCTCTTTCCCACGCCGGACCCGCACTACGTGAAGAAGTACTACTTCCCCGTGCGGGAGCTGGAGCGGGAGCTCGCCTTCGACATGAAGGGCGAGGACGTGATCGTCTTCCTGCACATCCAGAAGACCGGCGGCACCACCTTCGGCCGCCACCTGGTGCAAAACGTGCGGCTGGAGGTGCCCTGCGACTGCCGGCCCGGGCAGAAGAAGTGCACCTGCTACCGCCCCAACCGCAGGGAGACCTGGCTCTTCTCCCGCTTCTCCACGGGCTGGAGCTGCGGGCTGCACGCCGACTGGACCGAGCTCACCAACTGCGTGCCCGGAGTGCTGGACCGCCGGGAGAGCGCCGCCGCCAAGACGCCCAGGTACCGGCCGGCCGCCGTCCTCCCTTCCCCGCTGCCCTCGGGCCGCTCGCCCCAGCCCTTGCACTGCTGAGCCCCCTCCCGTGCGTTGCAGCTCCCTGCTAACGCGCTGTGCCTCAACCTGCCCTGAACCTTTCCTCACCCGGTTCACCTGTCCTCCCCTCCCGGCCTCCAGGCTGTGCCCTGCACCTTCCCTCTGCATACCCAGTCAAATTTCCTGCTCCTTCCCTCCCGTGTACCTAGCACACTGCACCCTCAAGCCCATGGTCTTCTGCTCTGGAAGCCTCTGTGGACCCGTTAGCAAGACCACATATTTGTGCCGTTTACTCTCTCTTGTAAACATTTAGTCTTCACCTCAGACATCACTTGCCCCCTTTTAAGTGCCCTTTACGCCATACCCTAGCCTCAGGCTTGTCTTTGCAATCAGCTTTGCCCTAAACTGCGCCCTAACCTTTTTCCTCCAGCTGAATTTGTTCTCCAGTGCAACCGAGGAGAGGCAGACCAGTCCTCCTTGGTTTAGCCCCCTAGCCCGCCTGATAGTTTTTTGCACGTTGCAGAAAACATTCCTTAACACCCTTTCTTATGTTCCTTGCTCTTTATCTTGATGGGAGACCTGAGGCGAAGTCTTTTGGAGAAAGGAGTTACCTCGTACATGTTCCCCGAGTCTCCTTCATGTGTGCACTAGGAGAGAGGGAGAGCCATCCTAAAGCACCTCTCTGCATTTGTGTGGAACGCCCAGTGTGTTTCTGCCCTCTTAGCCCATCCTTTCTCTGCCTTGGTCTCTTCGTGAATTACAAGATTCAGAGAAATTTTCTATTTGAAGTACTCTAGTAAAGACAGTGGCTTACATTAAGATCTCCAAAAGATTGGGGTTTTTAGCTCAATACACTGCTGTATCTTTCTTTCACAAGACCTTTTTTTTTTATTATCACTATTCTTTAACACCATGCACACTTTCTTTGACATATTAGTGCTTTTGTTACAGCACTTTGTAATCTGTTTGCCTTAAAGTGTCATTCTTAGAGGTGCCCAAGACCTTATGCTAATATTTGCTTATGCTATATGCTTTATTTATATGCATGTCGTTAATATCATATATAATCTCTTTAATGAAAAGTGGCCTTTAAGAAAGTATGTTTTGGCATCATAACTGTGTTTTCTCTGTGTTTTTTAAAAGCAGTTTTTAATGATTTTTCTTTCCTTGGAGCTGTGTGCCATTGCTGGGGTTCTTTATTGTCTCTGTCATGATTGCTGCTGTTTTCAACCCGTTTCAGTGTTAGTCATCCAAGCTTAGGCTGCTGTCATGCTGCCTGACCCAGCAGCAGCAAACCGAAGTATATAACCGAAGGACTGAGTATTCAGGCTTTCCTGTGCTCTCTTATTTTATGATAAGGTTCCTGAAAACACCTCTAGGTGAAAATATCCTCTGCCCATCTAGTTGCTGTTGATATTTTAGCAAGGTATTGTAAGGAAAAATGCGCAAAGTTCAAATCTGACTTAAAAAAGGAACAAAAATTACCCGTTTTGTGAACCCTGACACTTGGCTAGTAAACCATTAACCTTATATAAAGATCTATGTGGTTTTATGAATTGTTTCAGAGCCTTGTGTGCTTCCACTGGCAATTTTGTATTAAAATCTGTTGTGTGTTCAGGATTCAACTTTCTCATCCTATTCAGGAGTTGCCTCTTTTGTACAGGTACCTGGGAATGGGGCACTTCAGACTGTAAGGTAGCAATTAAATTCCTTACTGCAACTCATAGGACGTTGAGAACCAGAAGCCTATTGCCTCCTCTCACATGCTTGTAAATAACATTTTCCTTGCCGTTTGTTTTGGAGCATCAGGAACTGTATGGTTCTACATACTTCTTCATTGTTTTGATTTTTGGAAGTGCCGGAAAAGTAATTAATCCTGCCCCATTCCCTCATGTCTTGGCATATCCAGAAATAGTTCTGCTTCATGTGGGTCTCTTGACTTCCTTTAAATCTAAGTTAGAACTTCATTTCCAGGAGTGCAAGACCTATGATGTGGAAGCTTTAGATAATCTGGGGTTTATCACCTTGGTCTGTTGAACAAAAACCAGAATTTACTGTTCGCTGTATCTTGGGGATGGTTTGGTGCAATGAACAGCTGCTGGTTATTTTAATAATACTGTCCTGGGATCCTGCTCCTTTGTACTGCAGTCCAGTTCTCCAAACTGTGATTTATTTGATGCCTAAGAAAATGGGGAATAAGAGGCAGGCAGTGCTTGTTTAAAATAAAAATTTGGTGGATTTTCTTTGTTAGAATACAAATAGTCTTGTATTATGTCTGTTGCAGTAAGAGCAATATCACTTTTTTTGTCCACTGTGAGTGTTGGATCTCTTATCTTGATACAGGATATGTTTTTACATAAGGTATATGCTAGAAAGGCTACTGTTTTATAATGGAACTGGACTATGAAAATATCTCTCTTTCAAAGGAAAAAAAAAAAGAAAAAGGAGCAGCAAACACCTATTTCAGCAGAGTTCTCCCAGATTCTAATATTATTCAGTCTGAGTTTTGGAGTACAGTCTTCAAATTCAGTTTTTAAAGCTAACATACTGCCTTCTGCATTTGCTGCTTAATACAAAGTTTAAACCTTTGTTCTTCCAAATATATGTTTATGCCCAAAACAAAACAGCTGACTTGTGATTACAAATAAATCTGCCTTCCAGTGAATGTTGGAAAGCATGAAGGTCATTCAGTATTGCCCACATGCACAAATCATGAGGCTCAAGCTGTTCCCTTTGTAAGGAATGCAGTTAGTGCCCTATTGCGCTACATTCCATAACCTGGGCATGGAACATAAATTTACAATGCAATTGCTCTCTTTATTGTTCTGCTGTTCTGTGTTAGGCTTAATGATTAGGAACACTAGATTGCCAAAGACTGCATTTTTTTCCTTCTTCTTTCTGTCTTTCTTCTGCATTGGTACAGTAAGAGTTAGAGATGGGTGGTTTAGTTCTGACGGGTCAGCACTCTTTGAAAAAACCCAAACTACTTGTTCTCGTTCCCCTCCCACCCCCCCCCCCAGTGACTTTCCTGTTTTGTATTCAAAAGGCTTCTGGACACCACTTCTTGAAGCAAATGTTATGTTTTATACACAGCCAGTAAAAGAAAAAGAGTAATTTGTTTGGGGGCTGTAAAACTTGGGACTCCAAGGAACTCTGAAGCTGGCTGTGTTTATCAGTTAAGTCGCTCAGCTGCAGTTCTCTTCGTGCCTTTAGTAGAGGGCAAATTCCAAGATTTTGGGAATGGAAGCCTATTTATTCCTTGTGCTGTTAGGCGTAAATAACTGCTGGAAAAGACTTTTTTTAAAGAGCAGCAATACTAGGATGTGTGCCTTGAGTCATCATGCTGGTATTTCAGAAAGCAGAGGCTAAGCCGCTTCTGTGAACTGCTCCCTTCAGCTTGTTTCACCTAAAACCTGAGAGATCAGATCTCTTCAGTTGATTCTGAAAAAAGTCACACTCGTTTCTTTAATCTGAATTCCAGAATTAGGAAGATCTATGAAGTGATCCATGAGTGACTTGTCTGTGTTCTCTGTCAGAGGACTGAAGGAAGGCCCTTGGAGGTGTTGGAAAGGTTCCCTTGTTTGCCCCCGCAGGAAATGGGCTGCAGGGCCCTTCTGGCTGCCTTCTGCTGCCAGCCCAAGAGCAGAGCTGGGTGTTCTGAAGTTGTCCTTGCAGGACACTTCACGTGTGAGCTTGACTCTAATGTAACGTGCAGCAGAAACAATAAAACAAATAAATTACGCTGCAGGAATTCTATGTGTTTCCTCTTCTACCTCTTCCCAAAACCAACACAAACAAACCCTCAGCAACCCAGGCTTTGTTGCTATCCTGCTGGGTTCGGCTGCCTCCTGAAAACAGGAGCATCGAAGCTGGCACTTTCCTGGAGACACTTTATTCACGTGGAAAGGATTTGAAGGCACACAGCTCCTTTAACACTGCCTTTCTGCCTGTTGCTGGGGAGAGCCCATGAAACAGGGAGAGTGTGGCTGGCTCTGTGCTCCCCCGGCTCACACACAGGCTCTGCCTCCTCTTAGGCTGCTTCAAGCACAGGTAGATTGACTTTTTGTATGAGCTGCCTCAAGACACGAGCTTAGCCTTGGCTTTGTGTGTGTTTCTGTGCTAGTCTGTCCTTTAAGTTTGGTTTCTGAGTTCATCTGTGGACAAAAATGACAAGAGTACGTGCATGCTTCCAATTTCAGTATTTTTTCTCAAGATTTCATACGCTTTAGAAAGAAAAAAAATTGTAATCCACCTACTTTTATGTAAGAAGTCTATGGCAGGTTGGTAAAACCTGCTGTTAAACAGATCAGTCCAAGTTCTAGATCTCTCTGATTAGCTATTTACAGCTTATGGTTTTGGTTGGGTTTTTTTAAAAGAAACAATTAACAGGGCTCACAGTTTGTTAATTTGATTTTTCTGAAGTGTGAACTTTCACAGCTTCCAACCACATATCTGTCCCTTTGCAGGGATCTGTTCTTGATGAGGTTTTTATTATATGTGTGCTTAGGAGCTGCAGAGACACGTTGTCAAGAGACCAACTGTTTGAGAATGAAAGCTTTACCAAATCATTTTTATAATATTAGCTCTTTTTAAAAGCTTGGGCTTATCATTCTTTGTGGATCTGTGTGTGTTGGGAGTTGAGAAATATCTGTCTGCAGGGAGCAAGGGCATTTCTTCCACTCACCAGTTCAACTCAGACTAGTTTCTCTAAAAGACTGGTGGAGAAATATCAATATAAAGTTATTTTCAGTAGCCTACTTCATCTCTCAAACTTTTAGCATGTGGAGTATTTTAAAGCCTAATAGTCTGATAGGAAACTTTTTGCACCTGGTTGTGCTCACCCATAAAGCCAGGCTGATCTTTCACAGCCAAACGATTCCAAAGGGCCAGATAGTTTTGTAGTGAAAATCTTTATATTTGACATAGTTACTAAAAGCAGCTGAAAGTTGGAACTCTTCAAATAGCTGCCTTAGTATCTTTGAGGAACTGTATTTTTCTGAGCTTAAGACTTTTGGGTGGTATGCCAGGTTTAATTACTCTTACTTTTTTTTGTTGCAGTTGTTGACAAAGCAAGAGGATGTGTTCCTAGATATGTCCCTGCTTGAGTGTGTGCTTATACTAACCTGATTTTTCAAAACTATGCATTTGGCTGTTTTTCATTAATCTTTAAACACAAGTTGCATCATAGCATAGTAATTTTTTTTTTCCTTGCTTAGAGGTTTGCCAGCACTCCTAACCTGAGATTTTGCCTTTTTGTCCTTATCATTTCCGACTCTGCAAATAAAAATGTACTGTATTCTGAGTAAAACCTTGGATAATCACCTTTTTTTTTTTAAATCCAACAATTCAGAAATAATTACAAGAGCTAGTTTGAATTTTATTAATAACTGAACTGGATGCTTTGCTATGTGCTCCCAGTGTAGGGAGAGCCATTCAGAAATGGTCCACTGTAAATGCCTGTAAGTGCAGGCAAATTTTTTGAGGTTCATTACTTAGAGATTACAGTTTGTGTGAAACAGCTTGGCCAAAGCAATGCTCTGCCCAGGTTTCCAGGGCTCTGCTGAAGGGTCCTGTTTTGTCCCTGTGAATGCCAAGCAGGGCCTGTTCTCCAGCAAATCCAGACTGATGCATCTTCAGCAGAGCCACCTTGTCAGCTTTGTGTTGCATCTTGAAAGAAGTCTGTGATGGAAGGAATTTGGAGTTCATTAGTGCTGTGGGGGCTGTAGGTGAGGAATAAGGTGAATTTGATGCTGCCCAGTAGAACAGCTGCTTCTTACCTGGTGTGACTGGCGGGGCACGGCTGGGTGTGTGTGGTGAGGCCTTTTCCCTGCAGGACACCAGTGAAAGTCTTTAGCTGGATATTAGAATATGAACTGGATGAGGTCATATTACCTCTTGAGAAAGCACTGCTAGAGAAGATTATGTTATAACTGGAGATCATTACGATACTGCCCTCCCCCTGGGCCATCTGTTCCTTCTAGGAAGGAGGAAGAGATTAGCCTCCTCTTGTGGCCTCTTCCCTCATCGACTCAGGGGTTGGGCTTAATGGGTTTGTTCAGCAGTCAAGCAGAAGCTTTTTGGCTGCCTGTTGTAGAAATTGGAGGAGCATAACCTGAGACCTGTTTTCTAGAAAGTAATTCAGGATACGCAGGCCTGGAGTTACTTCAGAAAACCTCGAGAGTTCATTTCTTAGGTGAAGTTGATGTGCCTCATCTGAGTCATATTTGCACACAATGCCCACGCTTTGGGCTGTCATCAGAGCCCCTGGTGACTCCTGACAACCTGTTCCTATCCCAGATGTTAGTGACAGCAGTGACAAGCAGAGCCACAGAAGAATCATGATAGAGATGAGTCAAAAGGGGTTGTGGTTGTGGTATTGTAGTTACTTTGACCTGGAAGCAAAGAGTGACTGATGATAGAACACACCTGATTTTAAATTTGCTTAGAAATATCTGTGTTATCAGATCTATCACACACATTCAGTCTCTCTGCTATGCCTCCTGCTGCGTTTTACACATTATGGCTTTTGTGCATCTTGGAAAGTGGGAAAGCAGCAATTGCCTTCAGTCAGTCATAAAACCAAAACCACTGCTTTATGTCTCTTTATTTTAAACTTTCAGTTATTTGGCAGCACATTTGTGGTAGTAATGCTTTAAATAGGTAATATTTTGACAGTTAACACTTGGGCTTGTGCTCGCTTTAGAAAGCCAGAGTGGCATAGTCTAACTCCACAAAGCTTTGTTTATGCTGGTATTTCCACAAAGTATTAGAGCAGAGAGGAGTTTCCAATTATTGACTGAAATTGTGCTTTGTCAAGCAAAGATGAAGCATGGTCTTTAATTCCTAATAATCACAATTGCAATAGCTGCCAAGTCATGATTTTTTGATGGAATCTTGTGTGATGTGGATGGAAGGGAATGATATTCATACATCAGAAGCAAATATCTTTGTAAACTAAGATGTTAATGTGTTTGGAGAGTCAGTGAAGTACAGGAGGAACACAGAGCTGAAGTAGTCCATTCCAGATTCGCTTGTTTCTCAAATGGTGGTTGGCCTTAAAAACAAACAAACAGAAATCCCTCTACTTTTTCTAAAGGAGTTGAAGTAGAATGATAAGGAAAATATAGCCACTAGCACAGATGCAAGGTGACACAGTTTCTGTAATCGCTGTTTGATGTAGTTTTGTTCCTCTTTCTATTTCTGTAACAGAGTACTCTGCTGGAAATCCAGACTTGAGAATCTCTTTGAAGAGTCCTTTGGAGATTATTGTCACAAAGACACGAAGAGCCTTAAACACCCCTGTACTGTAGCATGTCAAGTTTCAGATCTGAAAAGGATGCTTCAGATATTCTTATGCGTTACTGCCAAAGGAGGAGCTATTTCCCAGTGCGTGTCTGTTGGAGCTTGAAATATCTCGTGAGTGGAAAAAGTGTTTTCAGGAAAGGTCCATGCAGACAGAGGTCATCAGACAAAAAGCACGTTGTACACTTGATAGGGTTTAGTTTATTCTACTTTTATTAGATGGTGTACATCCATGTCATTTCTGTGCTCAGCCTCAGAAGTACAATACACTCCACTGGATGTGTTTCATCCCTACACACTGATGAGCAGGACTAAGGATATCACATATTCCGGGGTGTCTCTGTTCCAGTGATGCATCCAGTAAGGATTAAGAAGCTCCTGTTGTCCACCTTTAACTGTAACCTGAATTTCTTAGCAGGACTAATTATATTGCTCTTTCACCTGTGTATCTCAAAGTCTCTTACAAGTTTGTAATAAATAGCACCTGGTGTTAGATTAATTTCAGACTTCAGGTCTGTGACTTCACTCCAATCTCTGACTCTTCAGGGATCTGTCTTAAAGCTGGCTTTAACCATAAATCTCAGCCTTACATGTTAATGTCCAGACTGCTGCTGCCCAGTCACTTTGTCTCTTTCAGCAGTAACTGATTTCTTAGCATGTTATTACTGCTTTGCTCTGTTCTTCCCTTCCTTCCACCCTATTAATGGTAGATTCTACATTATAGCTCACCTATGCTTTTATAGAGGAAATATTTCACAATTTCCTGCCAATTTAAACAAGAAAACAGTTATTTGCAATTAACTTTTTATGGTCTGACTCTGTGTTTTACTTCATAACTAATCTCCAGCCTATTAAGCAGAGATTCTTTGATTACACTTCACTGCAGATTAAAATACTGTCATCACTTTTATGGAGCTCTTCTACATGAGGGGGAAAACCTCAGCTTCCTGAGCAGCCTTTGCATTTTTGTCTTTACAACAGACCAAATTTCCTTTTGCTTAATGTCAGTCTTGAAATACTAACAAGACAATTCAAGATTTTCTGTCCATATAGCATTGCTTAGAGTTTCAAAATGCCTGATGACTTTGTACTGTCTAACTTCACATATATTAAAAGGGACTATGTTTCTGAAAAAGTGCTAGAGATATAAAAGTGCTGCTGCTTCCACGTACTGGAGTTACTCTACGTTTTAGCCTTAGTTCTTGTGTAAATTAGAAACACAGATGTACAAGATACCTGTTTACAGGTACACTCTGTGACTCTTGAAAGATTTTGTGAAGAGCATTGCATTGGCCATTCCTTTTTTATCTAAACAGCTTAAATAAAAGTCTGTCTTGTATTTTTTACTTCAGCTCTCTCAGAAAATTTAAACATCCAAACAAATGCTGTAAAAATAGAATGGACTTTTTTATTTAACCTCACAGCTCTTGCTGCCGTGACCCCCTTGCTCTCAGTAAAGGTTTTAGTTAGGATACCTGTGACCCTATATCAAAGTGTTGGGGAAAAAAATCAATGCCTCATAGCTAAGACAAACAGCAGCTGCATGCTGACTCACCACTTTCTTGACAGGTTTTGCTTTCCTGGTGGAGATAGAGAAAGTACAAGGAGCCCAAGAATCGCTGAGTATGATCATAATCAGTCAACCATCCCTTCTGTTAACATGCCTTAAATCACAAAAGACAGCATTACCTTCTTCTGTTCTTTGCCTCTTTCTCTTCTCTCTCGGCCTGTACCTCTGAAAGAGAAAAGACAGATGTGATGTGGGTAGTTGTGCAAGGAGGAAGATTGAACAGATTTATCCTGGCTGCTGAAGCAAGTACAGCAGGGGTCATTTAGATTAAACTCCCCATTAAGGGGATCCTTCATCCGTGGTATGCTGCACAAAAAAGAGGTGCATGTGCATAGGAGCCCTGCCAGGTAAGGAAGTGCCTTGGCATCTTTTCTAGGGGTGCAAAACTGGAACTTCTTGTTCTGAGCATCTGAATGAAGTTTCTGTCATTGATTACACTGCTGTGGTTGGTGGCATTATTTGTAACACATCCAAAATAACTTATCATGAGCCTTTTTTGGCCCTGCAGTTTTCCTTTGATTTATTTGGCTAGATTTCCATGTATGTGTCAAAATGACAGCATCTTTCTATGTGTACACAGCCTGACTCCAGGAGAGCCTCAGACCTGGCCAAAGGCTTCACTGCTATGGAGTGAGGTCCTGTATTTTTAACAACCATATTGTGTTACACGTGTCAGGACTCCAACTGTTGCTATCGGTGGCTTTGATTTTGAAATGTAATATTGCACTAAAGACTAATGACTCAGTATTGCCCTTCATTACTGAAATGATTGTTTGGCACAGCATTTAATTCTGCTCTTTTTCTTGTACTTTGCAAGTAGGCTTTTTCTGAGTACTGTGTTATTTCTTCACAATACCTGAACGACCTTTTTTTCCATTTCCTGAACTAACACCTTCCTCCAGGTTGGTGTCATCTTGTACCTTGATCACTTTAATACTGTCTTCCTGAACTTGGTAAATTGTCTTCCTCTTTCCCTTTAGAGATCTCTTACTGCCTAAGCCTTCTCACTCTCATAAATTGGATTTTTATTTAGAGGCTCTTTTTATTCTGATTCTTGAAGGGCCCCTTTTTTAATAAGAAAATTTTAGGCTTACAAAACGTAACCATCCCAACATCAAAAACAACTGTTAATCCTAACAGTCGAGTTCTATGCAGTCAGATATTTTAGCTGAGGTATTACTGTCTTAGGATGAGCCTCTTAACACTACTCAGAAAGGGTTGTTTTCATGAGTCTGACTAACTTGGATGAAGCTGACACCTGTTTATTGAGCCATTCATAGCAAACATACATTATAGAAACTCAAAACTTGTGAATTGCTATTTTCAGCACTTAACACTTTACAGTGCCTGGTTTTCAACCCTGGGTGTTCAGAAGTCAGTCGAGCTCCAAGCATACAGTGTACCAGCAGTTTATATGAGCTTCCTTTTCTGTTTTTAAGAAAATGACAGCTCCAAATACTGAAATGATGAAACAAAAACCACTGAATGATACGTGAGTTTGAATTTAAAAAAATAACCCTGTCCTTGACCGTTCCTAATAAGACAGGGCTGTTTGTAGGTGATCTCTTATTTGTAACTTGGGTATGTCAAGAAGGGACTGAAAAACAGCTGCCACAATTGTATTAGTATGAACTCTGTTTCGATCATATGTCATGAGGACTGATGAGACTCCCACCAAAAAGGGAGTTTCAGGGAGTTGTTCGATGACAGGAGGAACTGTATTTAACTTCTGGTTGTAAAAGGAGCATCTGAGATTGGGGATAGAAGAAAAACAAGATAATCAGTCCGCAGCTGAGGATGAGGGAATAAGAAGAAACCATAGAAGAAAGCCAACTTGTGTTGACTTGAATTTTCAGATATTAGATGGTTTGTTAGTAACCAGTAAAGCTTTTTGTTAAATAACCATAAAGTCTTCCACCTTAGTGAAGGCACAGTTTGAATTTCTTGCCCTTCTTTCCACCAAATTTCTTTGCCTTGGGAGTTCTGTAGGATTTGACACCAAAACTGTGTGTAATTATTTAAAGGAATAATATTGGACTACAGTATGCAAGCAAAATACTTGAAAAATCTAGTTTGAATCAATACACTTTGGGAAACAACTAGCTTAGTAAATTTTAAAGGCATTTGTCCCTGACTTCTAAAACACATTTAGATTTTTTAACTACTAATTGCAAAGAATGTTTTTTTTTTAGTATGACTTAGGCAGCTCCTTGGAAGAATAATTTGGCAAGTTGTATGTAACTTTTCAACTTCTTTCTCAGTGTTAGCTGCACTGAGGCAACTGAAGAGGTCATGGATTTGCCTTCAGGAAGTCTGAGGGTTTTCCATGCTGTGACACGCCGCTTGTAGCAACTTCTGTGCGTAATGATGTATCAAAGAAGAAAGGTGTCTTTCCCTGAAAGCCTAATCAAAGCTCGGGGGAGGGCTCAAAAATCACCGACTTAGTGCTTTGAAATGCACGAACTTGCGGCAGCTGTAACACAGAAGTTTTCCACAGTGTTTTCAGTTCCCCCAGTTTGGGAAGCAGGTTTCTGTGTGGTGTGGTAAACAGGTGGATCCTGTGGCCAAACAGGGTGTTGCACGTGGGGAGAGCATCGCACATCCGTGCTGCCCGTGTGTCCTGCAGCAGCCGGCTGGCTCCAGCAGGGGTTGAGGCTGTAGCCCTTTCATGGGCCTGTGGGTCGGGTGTTTGTAGCTGTCAGGTCTTCCTTGAACACCCTTTCCTCAGAAGCATTACTGAAGATTTCTCTGGGTTACGCTTAGGCCAGTGGTTCTTATCTAGGTGTTAACCTGCCTTTGACAGCAGTTCCTGGGAAGAAATATTCTCATAGTTAGCTGAAGTGTTTCCACAGTGCCTGTAACAGCAGCTGCCAGCAGGGGTAATACACTTGTTTTGTCTGAACCTTTGAAATGGGTTGATGAAAACAGTTGTGTTTAATAGGATTTCACCAGCTGGGAAGCAAGTAGGAAATTGTCCCTCCCATTTCTACCCCAGCAGAAGGCCCAGCCAGGGGTGTGGAAGTCGGGCATTACAGAAGCTGGATTGCTGCCCATATTATTGTGTGCTTCAGGGAAGCAAGCAGAGACTGTTCTTAACCCGGCTGTCTGTCCCAGCTTGCTCAGGCAAGTTTCATGTTTGTTTGACAATGCTAAGACTGGGTTATGCACACTATTTGCACAGCCAGCTTTTATGCTGCTAAACTGTAAGCTGATCCCTGCGTGTGAGGGGCTGCTGGGTCCTGTAACTGTTCAGCACAGGTTTTATGTTCCTCCCAGACAGTTAAGCTCGCCAGTGCAGGGGTTGCTCCTCTCATGACACCTGTGGGAACCATGTGTTGCTCCCACCCTCTGACACCAGAGCTGTTCAGAGAGCTTCTCCTTTGTGACTGAGCCAGCACGGCAGCCCCAGCAAACTCTTTTGGTGCATAAGAAGGAAAGATAATTGCTATACCTGTGAGTCTGTTTCTGTGGATAGCCCAGGCATCTAAAAGGCAGCAGAGAACTTTGCCTACTTTTCATGTCCGGGGAAAGTGCTCCTTGCCATCTGACTTGAAGTGTTTTAACAATAGTTATTTTTTATATCTATCTGTTACATGGTGTCACCTTGGAGCTCTTTTGAAATAGGTTGCCTGCACAAGAAATGGAGAAATGTTTGTATCCCATTGGTTTCCCAGCCTTGAAACCACGGATGGCAAAACCATTACCTAGCAAAGGTGTGTAAGGACTGTTGTTCTTGAGGAGCATATCCATGGGATGTGCACATGTCCATTGTTTCTTCAAATTCCTCTACAGTGTAACTGTTAATCCCTGTGCCATGCTGAGCTGGGATATTGCATATTTTCTCTATAAATGCAGAAACGGAGGCAAAGGTTCAACTGCTGACCATGGGATGTGCCTGGACACCAAATCTAGGATGACAGTATGTGCATGTTGAGTGCTCATCATGTGCTTGCACTAGTAGGTGTTGCCTCACCACAAGCAGTGTTCTACAGCAGAACCCTTCCTGTCTTGGGATCTGCCACAGGAGTGAGCTTGGATTGGACTGTGTAAACAAGGCAACTGTGAGAAGATTTCCTGTCATCCAGACACTAGAAGTAAAGATCTTCTGAGTTGGTTTTCTAAATATCCCAAAACAAATGCAGAAGTAAATCTTCCTGCAGACTGTCCACAGCACAGCTACTTCCATTTGGAAATAACTTCTCCCGGAGGCTTTCTGTCAGAAGGCCTCTGATGAGAGCATCTTCTTTCTTGTGTTCTAGCTGGTGTTGGAGGGGGAAGACTTCACACATTTGAGGTGTAGTTGTACCCTAATGACAATATAAATCACAGTATGAGGGGTGCAGCTGCAGTTTCTAAAGCGTGCTGGATGATCAATAGTTTGTCCTGACTGCTGCGTGGATCGCGGTTAGCCGTGATAAAGCACTGCTTGTCAGGCTTCACCCAGCTGGAAACCTTGCAGGAATTGAAGGATGGATTCTTTGAACATTTGGGAGATGTGGGATGCTTGGTCTGCCAAGTCCTTCAGGCAGGATGGATCCACCCCTTTCCTAATTAGGATATTTCCTGACTTCTGAAGTTATTTGGGGATGTCATGAAAAGTCTAGATTTTTGGATTGAAGCCCAGCCAATCCCAAATCTGGAAATAACTGCTCATGAGAACAGAAAGAACAGTTATATTTGTCAACTCTACTATTGTGGGTAAGTGAGATTTTTAGAGGCTCGTGCCTAGTGCAGAACAGATCTGAGAACAGCTTTCTCTTGTGGAAGTTAGTGTTATTTGTACACCAAGGCATTTATATGGCTCTTTACTCCTTTTCCTGGAAATATGTGATTGTGTTGGGATGTTTGTGGAAGTTTAAACTAAACCAAGTTAAAATAGATGTGTTAAGCTCAAGCAGGGTGCTCTATCTGTGTGAACCGTGATATCTTGAATTACTCTGAAAATAATCTTGTAATCTGGGCTAAAAAAAAACCCCTATTATAGTTTGGAACCAGAATTCCAAAGGTGTCAGCTCTTAAGCTCCTGGATGCTTCAGGCTTTACTCTATAGTGCATACTGCTGTAATTTCCCTGTCTCAAGGAAAACTCTTTTTCATGTGCAGTGGTCTCTCTGGGGTCAGTGAGGAGAGACCAGGAGGGGGAAATGAGTGGGCGTTAACAACTTCCCACAGGATAAAGCACAAACAGTCCTCCCTTCAAACAAATCCAGTTACTGGGTGTGAGCAGGAACTCTGAATCTCAGTGTATTTCTGCAATTAAGAATACAGGCCTCGTGCTCCAGAACACGGTTAAGCAAGTGTTTATAGCAGTGAGGGAGCTCAGAGTAGGAGCTGGTTATACCAATTCATTCTGGTTATTGGCCTTTCTTCTCCCTTCCTGGTTATAACTAATTTAACTGTGACTAACGCCTAAAGCTGGGACTATACTACATGTCACATAATCTTTTTTATTTTCCACCCTGCTTGATGATGCAAGTTGAAACAAAGGCCGAGTTGTTTAAGCTCCCTCTAAGCTCTATAAAAAAGTTCACGTGCTTCTAAGCCATGCTTTTAAATCACACCTCCAAGCCTGTATGGCCAAGCTACAGCCAGGTTTTGAGAAATTCATTCTTCATTCTGTTCAGCACACAGCTGATGGCATCACAAGAGAGGGGGGAGGGAGGAGAGTATAAGCATGAGAAGGGTACTTTTTTAAGTGCTCTGCTTGGTTGTTAGAGATGGAGGTGGGACCAGTGCCTTGAGGTCAGGTAAGAAGATATCTGGAGCTCTTTGCCCCCAGGTCACTGGATCAATGCAGAACATGCTTAATGTGCTAAAAGCTCATATCTATCTGGTCAGTACTTTCAGTGCTGCTCTTGGGTGACAGATGTCCTCTCTGAAATGCAACTATCGATATGGCACTAAACAGACCCCTATTTGTTTTGCAGCCTCAGTTGAGCATGTAAGATTGAATTAAATGGAGGAGCTGAGCTATGGGAATGGCAGAGTCATTCATGGTGTTGTAATGCTTCCTCTGATGGATTGTGATTTCTCCAGGTAGCCTCTCTGGCGTGCCAGTGTTCCTCTGCTCTTTGTAAATAGAATAGTGATGGTAGAATGGGACAGAGGTACAGAGCATGTCACTGCTGTTGGAGCACATCCAGAGCAGTGTCAAAACTGCAATTCTGACTTCATGAATCATCTCACTTTGGTTCTGTGAATCAAGGACTATCCATGAGGTCCTTGGACACAAGAACCGAAAATGTTTAACTTCCACTTACTCAGGTTAGAAAAGCCACCTCAAAGGCACATGAAGTGGGGAGCAGGAGAAACCTGGCCTTTGAAATGAGACTTCTGGACATGGACACAGTGGGCATCACTTCAGTAGCTTGGGCAGGTACTGGGTACTCCTGTTCTTTCTTTCCTTTGTAATGACACTGTACAGCTCTGAAGAAGTTTTTATAAAATCAGTGAATTATAAGCTAGCCCAGGAGACAGGAGCAGTTTTCCTGCATCTGTTGGCAGGAAGACAGAAAGAGACACTGTGTTAGTCCCAGAAATAAACGTGGCTCTGGGGTTTTAATATGGAGTTCAGCTTTCTCAGCACTTGTGTAGTTTTGATTCCTCTTACAGCTCTCTACAGGTCCCCTTGCTACCTCAAGGACGAGCTGTTCAGGGTATGACTCCATCAGCAAGTCAGTGCAAGGTGAGGGTGTGGGTTGCTGGCAGGTTGTTGCTCACCCTGCCTCTCCCATGGTAAGGTGAAGTGTTTCAGCCTCCGTGGAAATGGGGAAGCCACGTCACACCTGCTGTATGACAAATCTGTGCCCACAGGTTTCAGGATATTAGTGGCATGCTATAAATTTGCAAGGTAACATACTTTCAAATATTGCAGTGTCAAACCTGTTGTGTTTGGGTTGAGAGGTACTACAGTAGTACAGCCAGTTGCCTGCCTCAGAGTGGGAGGTTAGTGAAATCTCTGCTACATTCTCGAGTCAAAATTATTGGCTGTTTCTTTTGCTTGCTACAGCAATCTTTACCAGAGGTAGGAACTGTGTCATCACAGCATCAGGAGGTCGTGTCCAAATGTTGTACAGAGCCTCCATGCATTAACTGTTTCTCACACACTGGAGCAAACATTGTTGGACAATTTTTTTTGTTTTCTTTTTACCATTTGGTGCCACCTTCCCTTCCCTTTTATCTCTGTTTTTCTACATGAGGAAAAAAAAATTGTGAATGCTGGCCCTCACTAACTCTGAGCCGGAGAAAGATGGAATTGATTTGTTTGGCTAAAAGCCACAGAACTAAGTGAACCTGTCATAGGATTCTTAGCCACTTCTGAGAAAAGTTTCAACAATTTAGCAGTGAAGTTCAAGCATGGATAACAGTTGTGGTTCACAGTCTCAGGAGATGTACACTAACTAAGGGTCTTTGTTTGTGTCTCTCTCTGAGAGAGCTCTCATGGCAGTGGGAGAGCTCAGAGCTGGAATGGGGCTCATCCAGCTGCCAGGGATAAGGTGTCTCACTGAAGAGCTGTTGTAGTATTGATCTAATCTGGAGTGGACAAAGAGGACTCGTGTCTGACAGCAGTAAGGGTTGGGCTGGCCATGCAGGGTTATTGCTCAGCACAGGTGGTTTCACTGGCAACAGGACAGAGGCTCTGGTGCCATTAACCTTTGTCTGGCCTTGTGGGACAATTCTGCTTGGGTTTATGTCCTGCAGCCAATTGCATCCTGGTAGAAAAGGAAGGCAGAAAGAGCACACTGGAAGGTACCTTAGTTTGTTGGCTAAGAATCTCCATCTGCCTTCAGGCTTTTTTCTGGCTTAATTTTTCATGGCTTCGGTGAGGGTGCACAGTTATTCAGTTAATTTGTAGGGTGCAGTCTCAGCCAGGTCCTTTCCTGGGTTGGACTAGTCCACATCCAACTTCCTGTTTCCAAGGACAGAGAGATGTGGGAGGTTTAGATTGTGGGAAGCTTTGTCAGGCACCACACATATGCCAGAGGTACTGAAAAAGGTTTGGATCAGTGGCTTTGAGGGAAAACCTTCTTGTCATGGGTTGATCTTTATGTGAATTGCTGTACATGAGCAGACTGCTGCCCAATATCTAAGCTTTTCAGCCCTGTGATTTTATGGTACACAGGCATAAGGTTTAGCTTGATCAGGTTCAGCAGCTCTTACACCTATTTACCTGCACAATCAATCCTCAACAAGAAACAACAAAGATGTGTTTCAGACTTTAGGAGTTTGGTTTTCTGTTTGTTGGATTTTTAAGTAAAAGAAGAGATAGTGATGGTCTCAGTAGCGAGAAGGATTCCTGCTTTTTTTAGTTTACCTGAGAAATTTAAAGGGGTGGAGTACAAGAGCATGGTTTATTCTTTTGTTTCATTTTCCCCTCCTTCAGAGAACAGATGTTGGAGTTATGCTTATGTCATTCCAGTGCTAAACACTTGCCTTAAGCAGCAGCATTACTGCAGGAAAAAAAAGAGAATGAAAAGTGTTATGCCATGCCACAAAGCACATATGACTTACTGCAGAATGTGGACCTGCATTTCTGGATTTTGGCAGGAAATTAGGCGGGAAATGCTTTATTAGAAACCTTGTCCAAAGAATCTATAATGGCACAATTTAATTATGTTGGCAAGGGACTGGGGCAAGGTGTTGGAGCTTCCATCCCGTGGTGACAGTGTATCCCTGGGGTTTGCCAGTGGTTGCCTCTTGCCCTGCACGCTGATGTTTCAAGAGAACAGTGTTTGCTGAATGGGAGCATGGAGGTGGAAACTAAATAGAGTAACATTTTCAACTCCAGCCCGGTCTGCTTTGGCATGCAGCACACTGCCTTTTCCACAGGGATTTGTGTGTTCTCTGGAGAGTACTGGACTGAAATTAAGCATTTGCAACATCGGATGTAGCATCCACTGTATGAGTCCATTTATCTGTACAGATACACAGGTGATGATTCAGGTTGTTCTGAAGCTTTCCCACCTGCTCTCCTCTATGACCAGTTCACACTATGTACAGAAGGCGTCACCAGCACCGTGGTAACACTCTCATGCTTCTGCTGAATTCTGCTGGTTGTCCTTTCAGAACCCAAGGGCACAAACTGCTTCAAAGGCACCTCAAATTAAACTGGCAGCAATCTCATAACTTTGAGTGTGGTCCTGACTCCACTCAGTTATAAGCATTTCTCTCTGTTGTTGCTCGGCCATTAACAAGAAATGCAGACCTGGGACTGAATTTGAGTAGGGGCCATTTGAACCTGGCATATAAACACTACAGATACACCTACCAGGCTAAATCACACATGGAATTCCTTCCAAGGTGCCTTGGTGTCCTTTCTGCAGGTAACCTGGCAGTTGAGGATTCAGTATTGCTCCCTGTCTTTTCTTGAAGGTTGTTTCTCTCCTTACCTGTATTACATGATTTCATTTTTCAGTGCTGGTCTCCTTTCAAACATTTCTCTTGCTGCTGGTTGTAACTTCACTTTCAAAAAATGTCATTCTACAAGACTCTTGAGGGACATTACTCCAGCACCAGGAAGGATAATGTTACTCCTGCTTTTTCATACTATTTCAATACCTGTATTTTGATACTTGCTTTGGAAATAACTTTTATTTTGTGCAGGCTGCCAGGCAGCATTGGTAACTGGAGAGCTGCTTCTCTCACAAGTATTTTAACAAGATATAGTAGAGCATGTTTGTGAGGTTTGCAAATCATTTGGCATGGGTCCTGTGTCTGCTTGGACTTCCCTGAGACCTGAGTGTTTGGGGGGGGTTGATTCAGCTTCACCTTTAGCTGACCCAAAGTGGGTATGTTTTAGCTGAAGCCAATGGTGTAACCTTGCTTCAAAGAAGGAGAGAATAGAAGTTGATATAAAAGGAGTTAACTGTTCTAGGACACCTGATAACACTAAGTTCCACTTGTCCCAGTGTATGTTTGGTGGAGTTGCCATCCTTTTCTGCCCCTGTAGTTTAGGAGGCACTAAGGAGCGTAACTGCCTGGCACCATGGAACTGCACAGCTGGCACCTGATTCTTTCCAAAGCTGTGCCTAACAAAATATTTTATGGCATCCAATGATCAGTGCAAGTACACCGTAAAAATCTACTACATTTATTTTTATTTCTAAGTCATAAAAAGAAAAATAGGCACATTATATGCTATGCGTATATATAACATATAAAATGGTGTTTACATGTGAAACAAACAGCTTCCTCATCCTTCCTAGTGTGCTGCCGTTGTTCCCTTTTCCCTTGCAAAAGACCAGAGGTCCTGAAACAAGCAGAGAGGGCCCAGGAGGAAAAGCTTTGCTAGTGGAGCCAGCAGCACTTGGTGCCTGCAGCTGTGTCTTGGTTTAAAGGTAATCTGCTCGTTTGTTGTCAGTGGAACAGAATTATCTTATCACCCTTGGCTAATAGTTCAATAACCAAATGAGTGATTATATGCAGAGTAGGAAATGAGCTAAAATATCTACACATTCCCTCCTGGAGATAATGGAAGCAGGAAGCCTAATTCAGAGTTTGATCAGACTATACAGGAGCTGCTCTAAACCCTGAGTGCTTTGGTGGGGTTCCATTGAGAGTGGTAAAGCTGCTCTGTAAGACAGAATTAAATTTTCTCCTGTGGATGTTGTCACCTTCTGTATGGTCTAGTGGGGAGTTTTTTGTACTATTTATAGTCAGAAGCTGCTGTTTGTCTGTCTGGAGCAAGTTTTTTCCAAGCCTGTGTCAGTGACAACCTTTTAAGCAGTGGCTTCCTTTTAAACAGTGCCTTTGCCTCCAACAGTTTATTAAAAATTCCTCCTCTGTCCAACTATCAAAACAAGGTGGTGGTGACCAAAATGAAAGTAACTGTATTTCCTACCTGGTGGCTCCAAGAGTTTACGACAATTTATGGATTGTTCAGTGAGTTTAAAATAATCTTTTTGTCGTGTGATACAACAAACAAGGTATCACAGAGAACAGTAATGACAGAGGCTCAGACAGATGTTTAATCTTACAGAGATTAGGCTTGGACCTGTCTCTTTTTTAAGCTTTGCATGTAATATTAAAAATTAGTGTGTTTCATCTTGCTTTCTTAAAAAGTACACGAATCTAATGTGGAAAAACAAATTGGTAGAGCTAAGAAGTACCCTTTTGTAATGGCAATACAGTGACAATTTCTTGAAAAGAGACATAAGAGGGGCTATTGCTTACTGGGTACTTTTTTCAAGTTAATAATCGGAAACTGGGTTAAAATTCTCTGAAACTCGTCATGTTCTTACTTTTCTGTGGCATTCTGGATTACTTGCAATTTGGAAGCAGATGCATTAGTAGTGAGTTGCAAGGAAGAATTTAATTTGTATTTTTTTGTACATTTTCCTTGCCATTCATAGAATATCATAAAATATGCTCTTTAACTTGGTGATATGTTTTTAGGCAGGAATACTACTGAGAGTAGGCTTGGACTTATGCCACCAAAATCACAGTAAGCTTGTGTTTTTTCCTGCCTTGAAAGAGCTGTTGAATATCTCCGAGGGCCAAGCCCTTAATAATTGAAAATTCCGGATACATCAGTCTTTTTTTTTTTTCTTTTCCTTGCTTTAATTTCCTTTTCCTTTTTGCTATCTGAAGTTGCCATTTCTTATTGTCTGGTATCTTTTGTCAATCAATTTTACATATGAAAGTGTAAAATACCACTTATTTTTATGTAAAATACTCAGAAAGGAACTGGACCAGTGTCTTCCCTATTCCAATCAAGCCCTGGTTAACCCCTGAGGTTTTTGACAGCTGCAGTAATGCTAATAGCAAAGATTGGGAGCTCATCTGTGAAATGACAGGATAAATAAGTCACAGGTGATTCTTACTTGCCTGCTGCATCTTCCCTACAGGCCTTTGTTCTTAAGTCATTTGATTTTCTATAGCAAGTACATCAAGGAGAAAAGTGCTTGCTAGCTTTTCCGTTTGAGTTCCCAGACTGCTGTGGGGAGGATGGGGAGAAGAGGTAGGCATTATTTCTGCTTTTTAATTAGGTCACTGATTTCACTCTTACAGAAAGTGGTTGAGCTGTAACTGAGTCACTGGCAGATCTGCAAAGGCAACTCTGTTCTGCTTAATTTTATTGTCTGGACAGATACATTAGCTACTAGGAGAGTGAAAAGTCCTTTAAAATGAAACTGTGCATTTCAGTGATCTCAGCCTTATATGTCCTATGAAAGTCTTCTATGCTTGACACTATGGAATGGGTTTTTAAAGATCTGTGTTCTGGGTGGATTCTTACAGTTCAACAACAGTCAGTGTAAGGCAGAGAGTACAGACTGTGAGCGATGACGGTCCTCGTTTTGGAAGAAGAGTTTCAAGAATTAAATATAAAAGAGTTGGGGTAAGAAGTGGGAGGATGTCAAAAGAAAAGGGCTGGCAGAGAAAATGGAATCGTTGGAAGCGGGTGCCTTGCAGCTCATAATCAAAAGTTGGCACATCTTCATCTGTCGTGGCAACCGCTTCGGCCTGGTTACCCCTCTGTGCCAGTGGGCACCGGGGAACTCTGCACTGAAAGAGGTCACCCAGTAACTCCAGAGCAAAACCTTGTAAAGGAATGAAGTGTGTGCACAGATGTGGTGAGAACACTTTTATCCATGGTTATTACTAAGGGAGGGGAGGAGGAACCCTGAGGTGAGAGAAGAAAAGGAAGGGAGACATTCACTATTCCCCACTGATTCACTACCTAAAAAACCTGCAAAATGTGAGTGTGCCATACAGCTGCATTGGGAAGGAAAGGCTCAGTGATTCAATTCGTTTGTTTTAGTTGAACAGTGAAAGGCAAAACAACTTATTATCTTAATAAACCAGTTCAGTGTTGTACAGTAAACCCTTTACAACTGCCATCATGTTTCCTCATCCCAGAGGTACAACACCTATTGTTCACATCTGTGAAACATTGGCAATGACTGCTTGTTGGATTTTCAGGTTGGTATATGAAAAATTGGAAGCATTTAACAATTCTTACAAGTATGTTTGTGCTAATATGTTGAAAATGTGATGTCTGCAGGTTTATTTGGCTTGCATTAGCAATTGTATGTCCAAGGACTCTACTCAGACATGCCTGGTGTCACCTCAGATGAGCAGGGGGAAGGCAGGGAAGCAGGATGAGATGAGGTCTTTGGAGGTCTGTTTTGTTTCATCAGAGCCCGGCTCACAAGCAGAAGGGAGCCAGAGCTTGTTATTTTGTTGACTGTGTCCTTTTCTGTGCTGAATCCCTGTGTAGAGGAAGTGGAAATTTCACATTTGGTTTTTCTGACCCTTCAGTCCTCGGCTGTTGTGTCAGCTTCCTTTCAAAGCCGCTGTTTGCATGGAAAGCTGTGTGATATAATCACTGCTGTTGGGGTGGGTGTTTTAAAGGGATTCTACTGTAGGTTATTGCTCCACCCATAGTTAAATTTTTACATTTTCCAAGTGATTTTTTTTTTTAGTGGACTTTAAATCACTTTGCGTCTATGAGCAGAAGTAAGTGGTAAGATATTTGGGGTTAGAACTAAATTGGGGATAGAGCCTGTTTTTCTCTGTATTGGATGTGGATTCTTTAATGAAAAAGGAGGTCTAAAATTAGATCACTCGATAAAAGGTACATAGTTGAAATAATGTACAGACAACTGAAAAACACAGCATGATCTTTTCTTTCTAGCAGTTCCTTTGAAATGAAATGTAAGAGATAATATGATTTAGTGGCAAGTCAATATGGAAAATAATGTTACTGCAATTGTCAGTACATTTCCAAAGGTGTTGGTGTTTGTCAAAAATCCTGCCTGTGAAGGTTGGATTTTTGGTAATGGTATTAGACTGCCATGAGGGCTGTTACTACTGCACAGTCACTGGAACGTTCAGTTACTCTTGCAGCAACAGATGTTCTATATAAAGGTTGCAGATTAAAAGTAGTGAGGGCAAAATAGAGATATAGCTGTAGAAACATACTCTGCTTCTGTTCCTACAGAAAAAAGTAACTCCAGTGCAGACTCATAAATCAAAAGAAAAGGGAGCACGCCTTGTGTATGTTAAGTCAGTTATGTGGCCTGAGCTTGTCAGTCAAACGTAATGAAATTCGTATTTCTGCTGAAATTACTGTTTTCTGCTTCAGAGAGAAACACAGAAGATTTCACAAGTTCATGAAATGCCATGAGTTATAAATACGTGGGAATTCTGTGACTGCAGAGAAAAAACTACTGAGGCAGTACAAGCTCCAGTTAATCATATTCTTTTAATGCAAGGGAAGTACCATCATGGAACCTGGCAGATACTAACCGTGTGTGTGTATGTTTTTCTAACATTTGATGTGCCACCCAGTAATAATCCAGTTGCAGGAGAGAAAAAACAATGGTCATGGGAGGAGACGTATCGTTGTTTTGTCATGTCATGGTATTAAAAAAGGATTGTTTTCAATTTTGGTTTTAAACAAAAACCATGTGAAAAGAAGGAAAAATTCTGTGTAGTGTCTCTGTTGTCTTGGGGGGGGAGATGAAAAGCAAAACTGGGTGGGACGAGAGGTTGAATGGAGCACAGTAAAAGTGGCTGAGACTTCTTACTCAAACGCTGCTTTGCGGAGTTATTAATACTGACAGCTACTTTTCTAAAGAAGGGAAGACTTCTGTGATTGCAGAGATGATGAAAGAGAGGATACCTTAGTTGGTTTAGCCAAACTATTAACAAAACCCTACTGGTGTGTTGTTTTTCTTGTTACCTTCAGCAGATGGTATTAAGCCAGTTTGTAGACATGTCTGAACAAGAAAATAGGCATTTTTACTGTGTTACTCAGCATTATAAAAGTTTGCCAAGACTTGGTCAGACTTATATTAATTTTTCATTCATGGTAATTTCTTTTTGGCTCTCCAAAAATGGGTGCCCTTTGTACACACGAGTGTCTTTATAGCCCTGCAGATATTTTTAACGGTTGTTGGCACTAACCATAGGTGAGCTAATTTACTCATCCTGGACCTGCAAGCTCCCTGTCTGGAGAGCACACTCTGCCTTGGGGGAGTGCATTATTCATTTGTGTACCCATTGGCTTCCTGTGTGGAAACAATGGTATTTTCCATCTGTGCACTAACATTTGCACACTCGTGGAGCTACAGAGATCATGGCAGAATAGCAACCAGCCAGGAGCCACTTTTCCATGTCCTTTTAGCCTCCCAGATGTGTGGTTCATCCTCGATAGCTGTGCCGTGGTGAACTGAGATGCTGATCTTGGTCATGACATCTGGCTCCCTGTTTTGTGTTTTCAGAGCAGCGAATTCATTGCGTTGCTTACTTGTTGGGATGCCTCTGAATTTCTGGACTTTGCAAGTATCACTGGACCTCATTACCATTAAACTGTAATTTCTCTTTGTCTACCACTGTGCTATTCAGTACCTGTCTGACCAGTGAGGAGTTGCCAGCATGACTGGGAGGCAATATTTTCAAAAGTACCCAGCAGCTGCTTTGTCAGTCAGGCAAAACCCACAGCACTTCTCAGGCTGGGGTTTACGGGGACCTGAATTGAAAAATGTCTTCTCATTTTAGTTTAATTAGTATTCCTGGAAACTTCAGATTTTCAGGTCTAAACAGAGAAGAAATTGAAACCAGCTGGTTGGTAGTTACAGTAAAACCCAGTGGCCAGTGCTGAAACTGTCAGCAGATACAGTGTGTTCTCTGGGTGATGGCCCTGAGGGGAGCAGTGCTGCAGGGCAGCATCCTGCTCCTGCTCTTGGACCCTCAGACCTGTCATCTGCAGTGTCTTGTCTGAAGGTGGAGGAAGGGCAAAAAAATAATCAGCCTAAGTAGAAATGCAAACAAACCGTCATGCTTTTAATCACAGGGGCAGTGTGGGAATCATAAATCAGAGAGCTGACGGAGTGGTTACAGGAAGCACACATGATTAGGAGAGGTTGGACTTTTCTTTCAAGGTACTTCAGCTGCTCACTGACCCTGAAAGCACTAAATTTTTGCATAGCAAATATGATGAATAGAAAGCAAGATTACACAGAAAGAAACCAGCACTATGTAGATTTTCTCATGCACCCCTCTAACTGCAGTTTCTGTACTCTGAAATATGTATGTCCCTCTTAACCACACACGGTAACCAACACTACACCCTTCTGGTGGTGTGTACAACACACATACACAGAGTGCTCCTCTATCCCCATTTCTTTCCTCATGTGGTTTTTTTTCCCCTAGCTGCCTCTCAGGATTGAAAAAAGGTTATAATATGATGGAGTTCTTTTCCTAGAAAAGAAACCAATGAAGTTTGAAGAGACAGAAGAACATTGTAAAGTAGCTTTTTTGTTCATGTAGATACTGTGGAAGTACCTCTTGATTTCTTGCTGGGGCCAGCAAGGGCAAAACAGGAATACTCATCATTGTTCTTAGATCTATGTTCTTAGGCACAGCTTTGAGCCTGGAACCACAGCCACAAGAATTTAGTAGTCAGTACACTCCTTATCACAAAAGAAATTTTAAATTTCAGTGAACTTATGTGCTCACAAACTTATATTTTTCTAGGCTCTATTAGCTATTTTAATCAGATATTTAATCTCCTTAAAAATTTTTTCTTCTTTGCTTTGATGACCCTTTCTTAAGGCTTACAGTGATCTTTGACTTTCCTTCTTGTACAGTAATCCAAAACTGACCTACTGCTACAATAGCACCTGGGAATTAAAGATTTCCAGGACCTATTTTCTGTTCTATTTTAGTTTTGCAAAGCCTTAGGCTTCTGAAACACACTTTATATCTTCAAATACATCCTTATTTTTAATATATCTATAGTAGTGCCCAACTTTAGACACCTTTGGCCTGATTTTGAGAAGTTCCCAAACTTCCAGCAGATGCGTTGCAAGTAACGCATGGCCAGAGATTTCTGTTTCTCAGTTCCATTATACTGAACTTCCCGAATGTTTGTTGTTTTTTTTTTAGTTTTTCTCTCACTTCTCAGTTTTGCAAATGGTATCAGTAATGCCTCTGCTGTCCTGTACTTCAAGGTTCCCAGCATAAGCTTTGTGAGCTTTTTTTATAACTTTACACTTTATTTGTTACATTCCTGATGTGTAAAAATATTGTAGCCAACAATATTTTGTTTCATTTTTTGGAGATAATTTGATTATGTCACCTGTAAAACAGAACCAGAAGACTCTGCGGGGCTCTGCCTTTAAGTTTCCATTTACCAGTTTAGGAACTGGTTTGAGATCAATCAGTGCCACTTGATTGATTGCACATTGAGTGTCTCTCCTTTCCAAAAAGAAATTCTTTCTCTGCCTGTGTCTTATCCCACAGGCATTTCTATAAAATTTACTTGGAAACTTCTCCAGATCAGGCAATATCATTTGGCAGCTTCTAGCCTTCTAACACCCTGAAGTTCAAAGGGCTTTCCAGAGACAGAGAATGCAAAGCTCCTTCAACTCAATATAGTGGGCCTTGAGCAACAGGAGATTCCCGACAGTCCGAGCTGCAGGCCCTCACCTCTTGTACCAAACTTGTGTCTCCCCTCCTTGGTCCAGCACAACCGAAAAGCTGAGGGAGGGCAGTGTGCAAGGGAGATGTGTTTCACTCATCTATGCAGAAACAGTGCAGGAGAAGCCTGAGACGGGTGTAGGTAAAAGTTATGGGCTCAGTCAGCCCCGTAGACCAAGAGTGGGGAACAGGATCTGTGCAGGTCCACTGGGAGCTAAAGAGTAAATTCACCAGGTGACAGCAGTATTGGAGAATGAGACTCCAGTCCTGAAAGCCTCTCTGCATCTCCTTTAACAGTCTGAGTTGTTCCATCATACAGTCACTTGGCTGCAGACTCAAGATTTAACTTCGGGGGGGTTGACTAATACCATGGAAGCGTTTTGGTTTAGCAGTTGCAGCATGCGGATTATACTTTGGTAAAAACAGAGTTACTGTTACAAAGTTTCTTGAGGCCTCTCTTCTCTGGATGTTTGCTGGGTTAGCAATCTGCGAGTGATGCTTGGATGAAGGTGGGGGTTTTTTCTTATTTTCTTTACAGCTCTTTGATTTGCTGTCTTTTTAGTTTGAGGGCTCTGCCTTATGGCTGGTAGGTGACCTGTTAATGTCCTGAAAACTGGAGTTTTTTGAAAAGGATTGATGCCTTCAACATTAAGAAAAAAATTCCTTTGCATTAGTCCATTTTAACAGCCAAGGCAATTTTCCACATGGTGGCTTTATGGAAATGGGTTGCAGCTCTTGCCGACCATGACCAGAACATTACAGGAAATGTATTTTCATGGAAGATTTGCTGCAATTGCCAACTGGAGAAAGGGAGGGGGACAGGGGTTTGTTCTGTTAATGGACAACTGCGTGCCGTGGTGTGAATCCCTTCTGTTAAATTAAATTGGTTTGCACTTTCCACTATTGCTTGTTCCATGCTGAAAGAAGCAGTCGCTGATAAGCCGTTTCCCCGTGTAAGGCCTGACGTGCTGGCGTAGCGTGACACCTTATGCTGAACAACAAACACATTGAGGTGGCTGACCGAGATCATTTAGGCGGTACAAACAATTGGAATATCGCCGTGGAGTGGCTTGGGCAGAACCGGAACTAATGGAAATTGGCTTTGCAGCCTCAGTGCTTATGGGTGGTAATATCTTCCATGATTCACAGGAGTACCCAGTGAGATTTGAAATCTGCAGATGTTACTGCACATGCGTGTCTTTAAACATGGGAACAGTCCCTTTTAATTAAAACTTCAGCGTGGAAGTCTGAAGGTTTGGGTGGGTTTGGTGCGCTGTGAGTGTATTTTTTTCCATAGCTGGAAGTTTGATACTTTCCAAATAGAAATAGGAACGATATGTGGCTTTATTTATATGTGAAAATGTTATCTGTGCTGGGAATATATGATTGCTTGCAGGAAAAAGCACTGCATGACTGATTCCCCTGTGGTAAATATTTGAATTCCGGTAGGTCCGTTATCAATTCCATATGAGATATTTCCCAGCTTGTCCTGCATACACAGGAGATGAGAACAAAAGAAAAACAGAAAAGAGCAGAGAATGTAGGTACATCCCCTGAACTAAACTCCTTGTTCCTGGCAAAGTAGTTTGGAGCTGTGGGGCAGCAATACCTCTTAAATACTCATGTAGGGTCTTACTGGCTTATATTCTCATTTAATTTTTCTACCACTTGATTTCAGTCGTCTCTTGTAAGGAGTTTAAAGCTGAGCTCTCTAAGTTTGTGTTGACCTGACATTGAATAGGTAAGTCTGTTGAAACAGAGTTTAGTAGAGATATTACTTGAAATCAGCAAATGTCTTTATAAAGAAGTCTATGCCATAGGTTTTACTCTCTAAGAGTAGAGTTACATCAAACTCTGGTGGGGGTGGTAGGCCCATCCAGATGGTAAAAACAGTGTTTGTAAAAATAGTTTTCGAGGGGTTGAGGTTTTTATAGTGATGTTTGGAATTTTCAGTGGTTGTGTTGGTTTTGCTTTGAATTTACTCTAGAAAGTTTTAGTGCCTACTGTGTGATGTTTGTAATTACATGAGTAGGGAAAGAGGAAATGGTGAAGTAAGACTAATTTGATGAAATTACCCTGAACATACAATAGATGTATTTCTTGACAAACTGCCAATCTGTGGGTTAGAAAATTTTCATTATTAGTCCTTTAATTTCCCATTCCCAACAAGGAGGGATTTGTTTAGCTATGTTTGCCTGCAGAAAAACTGGAATGACCAACTGAAATTCACCCTTTTGAGGAGGTGCTGTTTTATACTGAGAGCATGTACTGGATGAATATACTTGATATAGTTCATGTGGCATATGATATATTTAAAGTCTGTTTTAAATTTTGATCTTACCAGCAGCATTATAATAATGTTGCACAGCTTATTCTGCTGTATTTGTCATGTTTTAACATTAAGTGTGTTACTCAGAGAGAACCACCAGAGTAAGCTGGAAGAAATTGGGAAGAGGGAGCATGGTGGAAAGGCTGGGGCATTAGAGGAGATGACACTGTCTTGCTCCCTCTTTGTGACTAAACTGAGAGAGTGGGAGGTTAGTGCTTATTGCTGTGCAAAGCTGGGTGATTGTAGCGAGAGAATGATATGGGTGGATGATCTCCAAACATTTCTTCACTGTCTTGAACTTGAGATTCTGAAAATATGCGTAAAGCTCTTGACGCTGCAAAAGCATTTGAATTCAGAGCTGAGGTGGGGAATCAGTCGTGCAGTGCCTTATCCTGCAGGGGAACAGGGCACCCTTTCTGTGCTGGCCCTGATTGCTGCTCATCTTCTGGACAGAGAAACGTGCAATGAACCACCTCCACCAGCTGTGGTACTTGGATACAGCGAGACAGGGCAATGAAGGGGAGGAGGAGAGTAAAAATAAAACCTTAAGTTTTATTTTTTAGTCTATACAGTAAATAAAAACAGGGAGTGAAGCTCTTTCTTTGCCTTTTTTAATTGTGTGGTGGGTATCCATTCTTAGCCTGGACTTCACCTGTCATCTGTACTGCTTGTGGAAGGCCTGGAGCTCAGCAAAGCGGTTGGATGAGACACAGTGCCAGAGTGCAGTCGTTACACAAATCAGCACTCCCCTCAACAACTGTTTCCACTTGACTGGAGTGGCTTCTGTGGTAGATTGAGTATGACGTGCCATCTCATATCCCAAAGAGTTATTAAACCAATGTACCATGCATGACTTCTTAACACAGTATCACCAGGGGATGGTTAAATATTCACTGGGACAGGAAGAAATGCAGGCTTTTAAAGAAAACCAAGCTCTCCCGTGCCAACTGACTATTAAAAACTTAATGAAAAATAATGGTTTCTCACAGTTATGCCCCACTGTACACTTGGAGAGCTCTGTATAGCCTCTTCCCTCTCTGAGTCCACTTATCAATGAAGCCCCCAAAAAAGAAAGGGCCTGTGCTGTGTACATGGATGAAACTATAGAGTTCTTTGCTGATTAGTAGATGGATAATAAGATGCTTAGAAAAAAATTGCTTACTGGTTCTGCTCAGCCTTTAGTGCGGGAGATAAATGAGTCACATGCACGTGGTACTTGGTGCATGTGGAAACAGTATGCTCCCAGTCAGCCAACAGGTGATTTACTGGATGTGTGACAGTAGATACTTGGTGGCATGGATGAAAATACTGCTGCTTTTTGGGGAAGAATCAATATGTTTACAGTGTCTGCTTCAGGAATAAGCATTAGATTCTTGCATTGGGAACGACATTAAAAGCTTGATGTCAGTTTGTAAAACCTGAGAAATGCAGAGTTAAAGCTCAGGAATCCTTAAGGTCTTTGTTTGCCTTGGACATTACAGCATCTAAAAATACAACGTTTTGACTCTGTATCTCTTACTTACCTGTAAGAGTGGATGCACCTTACAGAAGCTGTGCAAGTGGGAGTAAATGACAGGGTCCATCTTTGATGTCTTTGTTCATTGCAATGTTTCAAATGATGGAGCAGTCTGGCATTTTGCTTATACAGGAAGTTTTCTCTCCAGCAGCTGATTGTCCCCACTGCCCATGTTGGGTACCTGGCTTTGAGTGCTGCATTAACATGTCTCAGTAGTTCACTGACTGCTGTAGCTCTGTGATCAATCTTCCTGGCTGGACTGGGAATGGATTTCCTTGGAAGTGAAAAATAGTAGGCTGAAGGCAGAGTTTTAGAAGTTGCTTCCTGTTTTTTATCAGTGGTTTACAAAGAGGCTCGAGTTTATAAGAGAGACCTTCACTGATTCAGAAAAGTCTCAACTGGCTCCTTGCCATTGAAATAATAAGAAATAGTTCCACAAGCAGATGTTTCAGTTATGAAACAGCCAGTCCTTATGATCAGTGACTGTCTGTTCTGACAGGATTTGTGACCTCAGACACACCTAAAGTGGCTGCAAGAAGGAGCAGTGGTACTTGTGCCTTGAACACAGAGGCTGCCTGGCATTAATACCACATGGGGCTAGTTTATTTGGAAAGTATCCTTTTGCTTGTGTTATGCAATTGCATTTGTTGAGTAGGTGTCTTGCTAAGTGAAGGGTGTCTCAAAAGATAAGAAAACCTGTGATGGTGATCTTTGAGATCATGAGCCATAAAAGTCTGCTGTTTGTATTACTGCTGTTGGTTCTTTTTACAGGTTGCAGAATACCTGGAAGGAAGCAAAGTTTCTATCTTCTTGCAGTCTTAACTAAATCCTTCCCTTGTCTTGGATACAGGGAAAGGTCCTGTGCTGCTAGGGGTTAGAATTGGGTGGCACTGGGAAAGTGCAGAGTCAGCCTCACCAGATACTGAATAGAACTGAGGGCACAAAAGAATTTATACCCTTAATTCCAGTCTGATTCATTGCTTGATCACAGATTGTCCTGTCTGTCATTAATTTAAAGAGAAATCTGCTTTTCTGAAACAGCTGAGTGTCTTTGGAAGTTGGGTTTACACAGGTCTGTTTTACAGATGGGTTGCTTTTCTGCTTTCTCTGAAACGCTTTGCTTACTGGATGTTTGTATTTGCATCTGAACAGCTGATGCTTCAAAAGAGAAAATGGATAAGAAAAAAGAGAACACCAGCTTATTTTCTCAGCTGCTATAAATTGATGTAGATATCCCGTTATTAACCAAAGTTGCTCTGTCTCTGTGCTGAGCTGAGGACTTACAGCTGCAGACTCTGAGCCAGGGAGGTCCTGTAACAGTCAGGTGCCCCTGTGCCCCGTGCCCAGTGCTGGCACGTCCCCTGAGGGCAGGGTTGGCACAGTAGCTGCAGTGGGGATGATCTGGGTGTGCAGCAGCAGCACTGGTGGAAGGGTGAGCAGTGGGGCTCACTGAGTGCTGCACCCTCTGGGTTCAGAGGGAGTAGTAACACTGCAGTGCATGGGCTGTCACCTGTCTTTTTTATTTTCCTAAACAAAGAAGAAGAAATAAGCTTTTGTGGTTATCTAACAAAATATTGTGTAACTTTGCTGCTTTTGACTGTTGTGTGCTAACTGTAGAGGCCAGATTAAGCTCTTTCTTTTGCCCTCAACATCAACGTTAATCTCTTTCTATTCAAAGGTACCTCCTTTATCTTGGTGCTAATCCAAGACCCTTACAGTCAAAATTTGACAGTAAAATTCGGTATTTAGGGTTATAAAATAACTCCACTGAAAAATGCTGTCAATGTTAATGGAACAGGGCAGCGTGCAGCCTGGAAAGAGTAAACTTGTGTGTCACACGGGTGAAATCTGGGGCAGTAACATCTCCAGTAAATAGAGGAGTTTGATGGGTGTTCTACCAGAGCTTGGGCACCTCTCCTAAATGGAGTAGGAAGACACAAATGGATCATTCATCCTTTCTGCAAACAGCAAGTGTAATAAAAAGCTTCATTGGGTTTTGTTTTCCTTCCTTCAGGCAGCAGCCGAATTGCAATTATACTTATTTTTTTTCCATTTATTAGAATGAGAAAAATACCTATTATTCCAGCATTACCAGTTCAGACATGAAAATGAAAATGTTTGTTTACTTATGTTACAGAGGCTGAGTGCATGATCTTACTTGCACTGCCATCAGTGGCAAAGCTCCTATTGATTTCAGTGAGAACTGGGTTGTCCTCTTGTTGGGAACAGGAGATGCTGTGATCAGCTTAATTTGTGACAGCTAAAAGAGTGTTCAGAGGCAAGGAATTGAAAAACAACCCGCAAAAATGTGGAAAAACATATTAGAAAAACATCCAGCTATCATATCTGTGGGCCTGGTAGTAATTTTAAGGGAAATAAACAATGGCAGTGGACTCGAAATCATGCAGTGATCAGTAAAAAATACCAGGTTGTTGGAAAATTCTTCTCTGAAGGAAGAGGTCTCTCTTTTAAAAATAATAATTTCAAAACAAATGTAGCAAACATATAAAAATTAACATTTCTGAAGCACAAAAGAGGGGAGGTGTGTGGATTTGGTACAGCACAGTTTAATTTGTCTCGAGATGAGCTTTGTGGGTGTCCCAGCTTGCAAGTCCAGTTGTCTGTACATGTTCCCAGGCTTGCAGCAGGACGGGGAAGAAGGATGTTGGTGCTGTTTTTTCCAGGTGTGGAGGAGGCTGCAGTCTGAGCAGCACCCTGTGCTGCTTTGTGCCCAGAGCTCCCTGGTTCCCATGGGGTTACTCAGCTCAAGGTGTGCCTGCATAGTAGGAAACGGAGAGTAAGGAGAGCATTTTAAATTTTTCCTTGCTTCTCATGCTGGCAAGCACAAAGTAGAGCTAATTCTGTTTGAGTTTTACAGTATCTTAGCCAAAGCTTGTGTAGCCTGTCTCTCTTCTGTTCGGTGAATAATCACCAAAAAGAAAGTAATCAGCCTGTGTCCTTTTTTTTCTTAAAAATCAACAAAAAGTCATTATGAGCACCCTTGAAATAGAAGACATGGGAATACGTGTTGAGAAAGGAACACAGATTTTTATTTTCTTTGTAATTGTTAATGCCTTGCTGTAAATAGAAAGCTTTTAAACTTAAACAACAGTTCTCAAGTGATGAAAAGCGAGTTAAATGTGTCCTTCACTCGAAAGTTTTTGATGCATTTGCTTTCTCTTGGGAATAAACTTGAGCAGAGCAATGATAATTCTTCAATGGACCCAAGTTTTATTTCTTGTCTTGCATTTATATTTACGAACCCTAACCTTCAGTACTTATTTGAGACTGGGTTAATGCATTTTGTTGCTGCATTAGCACACCAAGGGAGGGAGTGGGTTATGGCAAAGCTTTGAACAGGCTGCCACGGTTGTTTGGAGAACTCACTGCACCCAGGAGCAGCTTTATGGTCCCACAGATTGATTCCCTTTTCCATGGGCTGGAGCCACCCTGGGACTTGTTTTTGCCTTAGATCTGAAAACTTTCTGCTCTTCTGAGCAGAAGAGAGAGAGGGAAACAGCTCTGTTAGCCACACACAGGTACTGGGCTGTGAAATGGAGTTGGTGATTCTTTGGGAGTTTGGAGGAAGCTAATTGATTTCAGTGCCAGTTCCACACCCTTGTTTTACTGCAGGAGTTGGTGTCCCCTGGCTTCAGCAGCTGCCCTTCCTTTTCCTTAGGTGCAGCCAAGGGTTCACGTTAATGTCAGTAAGCAGGTTGATACTTAGTTATTTGGTTCATCTCCGTGCTCATCCCCTGCAGAGGGGATGCAGTGACTGCCTGCCTGTGGAGTGTTTTGAGGTGGTGGAAAAGAGCATGAAGATGATGTTGGCAAGGATGGGCAGAACTGGTTTGGGTTAATTTGGGGGAGTTTTTTGTGTGTTTTGGTGAGGTTTGTGGTGGGGTCCTCCCCCCACATTGTGTGCATGTTCTGAAGAAAGGACATTTCACAGAGGGAAAATGTCATTATTGCTGATTTCAGATGGGGTAGCTTATTTGATTGCTAACCAGATGGCACATCCCTGTCTTAAATAAAGAAAGTATCCAGCTAGGTTAAACACCATCTAATTTAAACTGTTTGTGGGGGGAGGGAAGGGAGAAAGGGGGGATTGGTTAGCAAACACTAAAATGACTGTTCCTGATCTTCCTTATCTCTAGTTGCTGTGGGAATCCAAGTGCTGCAATTTCAGATTCCTGTTCAGCTTTTTGGTCTTGTTTAAGTAGATTTGTACAGCTGCAGACAACTTACAGGATTGAGCATTTTGAGTCTTAAAGACAAAGATTGGCTTCTGATACCATGTTTCATATTTTCAAATTAATTATTGAGCTTTGGTGACTGAACTTCCCTTTCAGTGTTTGTGGGAGTGATCCCAGGCTCCAGAGCTCTCTCCCTGTATTTTACCAACTGTTCTATTTGGTTTTGGTTATGGCCCTGTCTCACTATGAAGTGCTGCTGTCTGCGAGGTTTGATTCTTTCCATGACCACTTTGCCCCTCTCCAGAGGAAGGTGTGTCTGTCAGACAGGAATGTGTATCATCCTATGCAATCTCAGTCTCAAAGAATGGTGCCAGAAGATGAGGCAATGAAATTCTGACCACTTGAAGGATTTTATGTCTCTGCAATGCATCATCATTGGGCGCTTTCCCCACCCTTGGCCAGATCTCTGCACACCTTTCCCTAGAGAAGGGGTGGCCATGACTACACAGAATACAGAGCTCTAAGGCTGAGAAGTGGTTCAGAATGAAGCACACCACAACAGGGTGGACCAAACCTAGACTGACACTGGTTTTTTCACCATCAATCTGTGAACTTGTGGCATAGTTCTGAAAATCTGTTTCTGTTCTCAAGTAAATCTAGTTTGAGGAATTCGGCAGCAAACCCTTTTTGACAGGGAGTTTCTTTTGGAAGGCTTTGTCTCGCAGCCCTGTTTTTTCCCATTTGATGGAAAGTGTTGGGAGAGGAGAAGGAGCACCGTGATCTTCACATTCAGCATAGAAAACAAGTATTTGTGTTATTTTAATTTGCTTTTTACAGGATTTTTCTCAAAAAAAGAAAGACCTCTAAAGATCTCAGTGTTTCTGTGGCGTCAGAAAGCAGTTATGCAGCCTCACATTCTTGACTGAGTTTACAGAGCTGGGTAGATGTCATGCCCCATGTCCCTCAAGGCTGGTGTAGTTTTTAAAATGTGTGTTGCCCACTTTGTTCCACTGAAACTATTGCACTACCTGTAACCAATATTAGATTTTTTCCTTCATTCACTTACATTTTCTGTCTAATTATATGTTTTCACGTTGCTTTCAGGTTGGATGAGTTAGGATCAGGGTGTGTTAGCCTTTAGTACGCCAGTGATAAACCATTTCCTCTGTGATAAAGATGAGATAGTAAAAGTTGTAAAATATAGGAGTTCTGGGCTGGCATTTAATAGTCTGCCTCCTTTTCTGTGCTCATTCCACCAACAGCCCTTCAGGTGAGTGGAGTGAAGTGCAGACACAGGCTGCAGGTACCTCTGCACTGCAGCTGCTCTGTCCAAAGCTGAGCTGCCTTCATGTAGCACCTTATTTTTGGTATCAGTAGTACCTCCTGTTGTGTGGCACAAAGTACCTGCATCTGAGCTGGTATCATGAATACATTTTACAGCTCACACTGAGGTCTCTGCAGCCAGAATTATGCTGTTACCAGTAACTTTGCAGTTTACAGTTCACTTTTACTGCAGACCAAGCAACACAACGTATGTTCTTCAGTTGACTTTTGTTGTTTCTTCTTGTACTTTGTTTTTATCCCATGCCACATCACCACTGTCTTGGTTGTGCTTGTGCAAGTGTTTGGGGACCAGACTTTAAAACAATATCCCAACAAGAAGTTGATTTAAATGGATTTTCTCTAATCCACGTCACTTTTGATTTCTGCACGAGATGCCACAAATGTCTGCCTCAGCACAGCTGAGAGGAAAACCAAAGTGTGATGTTGAAGCAGAGATGAAATATTGATTTGGGTTTTTTTCTCATCCTGTACCAGGTGTTTTCAGATGCTGTAGAGTTGATGTGTCCCCAGACCACTAACACAGCAGTGGAAAGGAGTTAGGGCAAGGCAGCAGGAGCATTTGGCACTGCAAGAGCAGAGTCCACACGAGCCAAACACAAACTGTGCATGTCCCTGGGTGTGCTCTGTTCCACTCCCTCCACTGCTGTCAATCTGCACAGAAAATCAGCAGCATTGCCTTTTTCACCTGCACCCAGGAACTTACCATGGCAGACCTGAACCACTGAGCCCAGTGGTGTCTGTAAAGCTCTTGGCTTTGTCACTGTGGGTTATTTGTTACCTTCCCAGCCTCTGTTCAATCTGCCTGTGTGCTGGCAGGCAGTGCTGGGAGATGAAATTCTGCAATTTTAAGATGATAAGTTGTCTAAAAAAAAAAGGTTTTTGGAAGAAGGTAATTTTTGTGCCGACTTCGTAATCTTTTCAGTCTTCCACAGAGATTCTGTAGCATGACAGCCATTTGTTTGTAGTTTAGTATTTAGAGTTCTGTGAGTTTTGGCATGTAGTATTTTTCTTCCGGTGTTTTTATTTGTTTATGTTACTTCCCAGATGATCTTTGTTGGTAATGTATATATAAATAGTCTATTATAATGCCTAATCCCTTATTAAAAGGAGACCTGGAAGGATCAATTGCACTGTAAAAGAATAATTAGCTATTTTTTCCCTTTACCGTGAAAGTGAAAATTGAATTTTCACTGTGTGTCGCATTGACTTTGAACAGTTTATTGAGAACTAGATTTGAGAAAGTCTGACTCCCACCCAACAGGTTAATCAGTCAATGGCTAATAGACCTGTGATGCTCCACAGCCACCAGCTAATGGATTTTCCATTGTTGTTGCTTCCTTGTTGGTCAGATAATCTGTTCCAGTAGCTGAGCTATGGAATGCACAAACGGCACTTTGCAGAGTGTGAAGACCCTAAAATTTCCTTGTAGAAAGCTTTTCCATTCATTCTGACTTCGTAATCTGCCAGCTTCTACCTGCTCACTTCCCATTCCTCTTCCAATTCTGTTCAAAACTGCTGCTTATTAAATCTAGAGCTCCTGAAAGGTGGGGGGCTGACGGTTCTGCAACCTTTGTTCTTTTAATATCCGTGGACCCGCTGTCCCATAGAAAGCAGGAGCTCTCTTTCCTCCCCCTGGCTGGGCTGTGGAGAGTGTCAGGTTCTCTGGGAGCACTGCCCTGCCCTGGCTGGGGCTGCTCTCCCAGGGCTGGGGGGTCACAGCTGCTCCTTGGGACACACAGGCACAAAACGTGCCTCTGCTTTACTTGTCAGGGTGCAGGGAATGGCAGGGCACGGGTAACACTTTTCTCTGGGAGGAAGGTGATGTTTGGAGAGCTCCCTAAAAGCCTGTAATCTGCCGTGAAATTTATGAATATAAAAACGGACCATCGCAGATGGGCATTATTAACAAATGAGTTAATGCCAGCGAAGCATGAAAGGAAAGGAAAAACCTAGTAGATTATGTTGTTTCTCTGTAAGAATTAGACTCTAAAAATAAGCCTTTGACTTAATCTTGCGTACTGCTGCACCCCGTGGGTCCAAACAGGAGACCAGGCCTCCCTGCCTCTGCTAGAACTGCTCTTAAAATTGTCAGTGTGAAGGACAGAGCCAAAATACTGCATAGAAAAGGAAGTCTAAATGTAAGAAGCATCTCGGCTCTGGAGGTCTAGTATAAGCAACTGAAGGTGTTTGGAGTTCTGCTGGTAATTCTGCAGTGAGCACCCAGCTCTGTTTCTGCACAGAACTCTAAAAGCAGCTCTCCAAGAGCCATTTTTAACCTGCAGAAGTCAGCGGCTCCTCCTCTTTTATATATATGAGCTTAATAGGCCACTGGATTAAATTATTCATCTTCAGGGGAGGGGAAGAAGAGTAATTAGGGAAAAAATCCATTTGTCCCCTTGCACTGTTTTGTGTCTGCACATCCCCACCCACCTCCTGTCTTGACAATTGTAATTTTCAGACATTTTAGCTTAGTGAATGGTCAGTTGTGGGGATGGGGATGTGGGTGGACATATGCAGCTGCTCCTACCACCCACCCCCAGTGAATGTGGGTTTTCGTAGTAATTGGGTGATGCATGGACAAATTACTTGTTCATACAAATAGCAAATATTTTTAAGGATAACTCCCAAGAAATGTATTTAAAAGAGGAAAAATACCACCTTTACAGTCAATTTTCACTTGTCTGCTACAGCTGTAGAAGTCACCTTTAAGCAAGAGTTCCATGCTGTAGGTGTGGAGGTTTGGGTGCAGCGATACACACAGCTTTAAATGCAGGAGTTAATTACTGAAAGGTGGTTGTGCTGTAAACCTGACTTTTAGAAATTCAGACTCCAAATGTAGTTTCATGTTGTTGCCATATTTGTGTGACTTTGGGCCCTGAAAGTCAGGGCCTGGTAGACCTCGTAGGCTTTGATCTGGTTTTATGGTCTTTGCTGTGTAGCCTTCATTGCAGTAACACAAACTTTTTTCCCCTGACCAGGAGTGGTAAGCTTTTAAAATTAAAGTGAAATGAAAATGGGGCTGATTTGGTTAAACTCTCTCTTTCTATTTAACATCAACACTTGAAGTGCAATAGGTCAGTTCTAAGTTCTGAGCTTCAACCATGTGGTCATGCCAGGTATGAGGGGAGAGCCACTCCATAGCCAGTGTCTTGGATCAAAAGGGAGAGAAAGTAACCTGATTCCAGTAGGTCTGCCAGGAGAAAGATGATGGATAAATGGAAAATAAATAGCAAAAGCTTCTAGAGATATTTGGGGGGAATAAGAGTTTTTCTGGTTAAGTGATACCTGAAATAAGCTCACAAATGCTTTTTCTTTCCACAAGTTCTGTTTCTGCTGGCTTAAGCTGTAAGTGCATAACGAGACGCACGCAGATCTTTAGCTGATAATGTTCATCTGAGTCTGTTACACAGCCAGCCAGGACGCTGAAATTGTTCTGAAAGAGGAAGGACTGGGCAACAGAAACCAGAAACTGCCCTGAAGGAATGACCCTTATTCCACAATTTCTTTTGTAATTTTTTATCCTTTTTTAGTCAAAGTTTTCATGATATACACTTCTAGAAGAACTCTTGGACCTAACTTCTTCTTGACTTTTGATCATTATTTTGGTACTTTGCTGGGAGGTTTAACCCCTTGAGCTCCTGCCCAGATACACCATGGGTGGGAGGTGTGGTCCTCCACTTCTTTAGCTGGCAGTGTTCCCTGTGTAGTGCTAAAACCTCTTAGAGACCTTTTGAGAAAAGAGGGTTTGTTGTTTTGTCCAAATATTCTCAACATCCTTCCTGAGAAGGAACTTAGACTTGTTGCACCCAGTCCTAAGTGCCATTTCAAGCTGTAGTAAAGCCCAGACAACAATAAAGATATCTTCTAAGAATTCAGGCAGGAGTCAGTTTGGATCCTTGATCCTATGGTGTTTGCTGCTTAAGGTGGGAGATTTCATTATTCCTAACTGCAACTAAGAATTGTTTATTTTTTTCTTTTTTGGTGTCTAAGATTCCATTCAAAGTAAAAGAGGAAAAAGAAGGCAGAATAGAATTAGGAGTTTGTATGTGCATCTAAGCCTGTCCTTGAAGATTTTGTGCAGAGATGTCTTGGGAGAGAGAGCAGTTGGCCACTGGGGCCATTCAGAACACTCCTCTTGGTGGCCACCATGAGCTGAGCCCTTCCCTCTGCCCCTGGGGAGCTGAACTCCAGCACTTGCACTTGGTAGTCATTTAAAGGGAAATCAAACCCCTGATTGGATTGCAATTATCTGCACTGTGTCCTGGTGGGAAAGTGGATGTATGTGTGGAATAAAAAGTGTTAGTGGTAGACTCTGCACAAAGAGATCATGGAGCTAAACCCACCTGAGCTGGATGTGAGTCACTCCAAAGCTCTCCTTCCCCTCTGAGGGGGCCAGATGCAATCTGCCCTTCTTTGCTTTGAGTGGGAAACCACTGACAGTTTGTAGTAGTTCTTTCTCAGAGGGTAATCCCAGGTTAAAAACAAAGGAAAAGCTTGAACAACTCCTGATGGTTTTTCCAGCAGAGCTTATACTATACCCTGGTATTTTATACGTCTGTTCCTCAGGCATTTGTCTCACCTGATTTGGTGATTTCTGAGCACCTTGGAACGCTGGAGGTGTAATTCTTAGTTCACTTTGAAAACTAAATCAAAGCATGTTTTGTAGAATTCTGACAACACTGAGTACCCTTTCTAATTAGAGAGTGTTGAAGCTTGGTAAGTGACTCCCAAAGACAGTGTGTGTTTTCAGCCCTCAGTTGCCCCGATGATGAGCCACGTTGTATGATTACTTCTCAAAATACCAAGTTAGATGTTTTTGGTTCATTTTTCCAAACCAGTGTCTTAGCACTCACCTGATTGTTCCTCTATACAGAAACCTAGATATTGCAAGCTGGCTGAAATTTCTGGCTTACTCTTTGGGAGCTTGATGTTTCAGAAACCACAATGGATTTCTAAGGAATTCTCATTGTCAAAATCTATCCATGGTAAGCTTCCGAAAGGAACAGTTGAGGTAAACTGTAGAGGGAATATTCTCTGGATCTCTTTGGAGGTCTCCAGATATAATAGTGAAATGGGAAATATTTATGTTCTCTAGACCACATATAAGCAGCTTCTGCTGAAATCATCTCTCTGCCTGTCAGGCACTTAAAAGAGGAGATTGGTCAGGCTGCTGCCAGGGGCTTGGAAGGTTGGGCAGGGAGGGGCTGGGTGCTCTTGTAGTCCAGCTGAGAAGGGTTTAGGTTTCATCTTTCAGACTGGGAGACCAGGAAACTATTATTTCATTAATGATCTATCCAAACATGCCTGCTTACTATATGGACTCCTTGTTTATAAAAGGAAATTGTGCATTTAATGAGTAATAGCAAAGAAGGGGAGAGGGGAGAGAAACCCACTCCTTCATCCATTAAGACAAAGTTCCTTGCAGAGAAAAGCCTTCCTTTTCCCATAATGAATTCTGCTGCAAGTGGAAACATATGCTCAGTGCTCCTGCTGTGATAGTATGTATACTTTTTGTATATTACCATAATTGTGCAATAGGTGTAGAATACGAGTAGATGCCACTTGGACACAAATGCATAGGCTTTGTAAAAACGTGGGGCGAGTTTGGCATGAAGTATGTTAGCTGGAATTTCCTAAACTTTGTTAATTTGGTGAAAGATTCCACAATGCCTTAATCCCTGTGACATTCTTCCTTATGTTCCTGCTACCTATTTCTTTAATGTACTTATTTCTGAAATTCATTAATACAAATCTAGTTATGAAGGTGTAAGGCAGCAAGATGTGAAAACCCAAATCATTTAAAGGGTTCTGTGTAACTTCCAGGGGAGAGAGGGTGTCAGGCTGTTCATGAAAGTAGCAGTTGCTTCTAACAGTAGGTTTGCTGATTATTGTAACAGGAAAGGGCAGGAGAGCTGAATGGATAGGCAAAAAGAAATCTGAGACCAGAATACAGCACTTCAGCTCTCACAGACAAATGAAGTGTAGAAAAGGGAGACCACCTTTCTTAAACACAAGGTCACTAATTCAAAAGGTTGAGTGGGACCATTGCAGTCACTCCCACACATGCTTTGAAAATGTAAAGCCACAGCACCCAATTAACACATCTGATTGTTGTTGATCAAGAAAATATGCCATTTGCTTGCTGTCTGCATCTCTTACAGTTCCCCTGCAAAGTCACCTAACAGCAGGGTCCAAAATCCTTCTTGGAGAAAGATGGGGAGAGGGATAAAAGATGTGAGAAAAACAAGAAAGGTAGAATTGGTGTTGACAGCTCCATTTATATCTGCCTGATTTGTCATCTTTCTAAAATCATCCTGTTGCATTTGCCTGGGCAGGGTACAAACTGTTTCCTTACCCAGCCTCGGTGGGCAGAAGCCAAGTGCTGCCATAAGCTCACTTGAGATGTGCCTGAGCCTTCTGAGGCTTAGTCTGAAACTTTCTGCATGTTCACCTGGGGAGAGAAAAGAAACCCTGAATTGGCACCTGCTGGGGGTGGCATTATTTGTGTTGTATCATCCTGATGGATTTGGTGTCCCTTTGAGCCCCACAGCTGTAGTAGTATGAAAATGAGAGACTTTGACATGTTTGTGGAATACATTTTCAAGAGATTTAATCTATTTTCTAACTTTTGTACTTAGTTCCTTCAGTCCTAGATTACTGTTTCATTTGAATGACTTGGGGAAATATAATTTTCAGACAGAGTTTCACTTCCATTCAGTTTCTGTCCTAAAATTTGTTGGGGGGCAAAGTAAACAGTAATTCCAAGTGCCTTCTTTGAATCTGTGTTAAAATCCAGTGCTGTGCTTTTTCCACATTAATTTCTAAGTGTTGTTGCACTCAGCTGTAGCAATAGAGGGTAAAAAGAGTAGCTCAGGAGGAGGAGGAGGTGACCTGTGTGCTTTCACAGGCACTTAGTCACCTGTGGACCACCAGTCTTGGTTAAGATGAAGCAGGTCTCAAATAAAACATTGTTACCTTTCCTATGTTTCTTTCAATTCCTACAAAAATATTTTAAATGTATTTAGGGGAGATATAAAAAATAATGATGACATTCTTACATTGAAACTGCAAGGGTTTAACTTTTTTAACTTATGATATAGCAAGAGAGAAGATGACATTTTGAATACAAACATTGCAGTGGAAAAATCTAAAAAGCATTTTTCTGCCTACTTAAGCCTTTTCTAAGCATTTATTGCAGTTGCTTTCACTGCACTTAGGTCCCTGTTTGCTGTCCTTACCACATATATGCTGTAACTTAACCTTGCACTTCATTACTGACCAAAAGCAATCATTGCAAGCACAACCCAAACATTCTGACTTTTAAAGGAAAATAAAAATATAATGGTTTTTATAACTAATGCATACATTTTCGAGTAGTAGAATAGCATCTGTAAATCAGCATTCATTTCCCTTAGGTCAGGGAGTTGAGTCTAAATTGCCTGAATTTTTCTAAATACTTTCTAAACCCAGAATTCAGTAGTACCAAAATGATTAAATGCTGCAGAGATCTGCTGCAGATGATCTGTGGTTTATTAGAAGTATTAAAAAGTTTTCTTTATTGCATTATAAATTTGTTCGGGGGAACTTTTTCTACTCTATCACCAAGGTTGTAATTAGGACTTCAGTTAAGGGTGTTTGAAATCACAGCACAAATTTACAGTGTTACACAGGACATCTTATTCCATCTCTCTTCTCCTGACCTGTCTCGTGGTGCTGGGCAAGCAACTTCACCCTTTTCCTGTGTTTTTCTTGCTAGCATGAATGTTCTCTCTCACTCCTCCTTTCTTTCAGGTTTTTTGGAAGTACTGTAGATGCCTTGGGCCAGAATCAGCCTTTCTGCTTTGTGTATGTGCTAGCAGGGTAGAATGGCAATCTTGCTTAAAAACCTCCAGGTTCTACTGTAATAGTAATGACAATCATAAATAGTAAATAACCCCATAAGCACTTTCTAGTTTACCACAAACAGCTTTTGTTCGTAATATATACCTTGCTGGGTTTTTATTATTTTTTTAATGAATTAGAACATGTGGAGTCAAGATAAAAATCCCAGAATACTCAGACACAATTAAAAAATAAATTGGCTCTCAGGAAGAAATACTGTGCACTTGAGTCGCTTAGAAGAAAAAAGGGAAGTGGGTAGAAATGCTGTATTGCTGTCTAGATGGAAAACATGTCAAATATGCATGAAACTCTCGGCCCAGGGGGTGGGGAGGTTGAGAAATGGAATGCATTTTTTTTATCAGCTAAAAGAGACCATTTGCTTTCAGCTTCACCTCTAATCCTGATAAAAGAGTTTATTGAACTCAGATGCTTTTCAAAGAGAATTGAAGGGCGCGCTCTAATTTTATTTCTCGGAGAAAGTTGAAATGATAATGTTGTCTTCATATTCTCAGTGCTGCTTCAGAGTTGGAAAAAAGCAAGAACAAAGCAGTAAAAACCCACCCTGTCTGCCCCCTCTTCCCAGGCCTGGTGACAGGGTGTTTTATTAGCACTGTTTGTGCTTCCGTGCCCTCTAGTAAAGCCACGTGGAGTTGAGCACATGGCAGAACCACAGGGGACAGCCCATCCCAGGGGGACAGCCCATCCCGGGGACAGCCCATCCCGGGGGACAGCCCATCCCAGGGGACAGCCCATCCCAGGGGACAGCCCATCCCAGGGGACAGCCCATCCCGCCTGCTCTGTGGCTTCCCAGGACTCCAGAGCCTCTGAAGGAGGGAACCACACTGGGGATTCTGCAGTGTCCCATTGCATCTACAGGGATGAATCTCTTCAAAACATCCCCACGACTGCTGGTTCAAGTGCTGTTTCAGCCTTTGCTTTGTCAGCTCCTGTTGACATGAGCTGCTTCTGTGGTGTCTGGGAAAGACCCAGGCCAGGGAGGTTGGACGTGCTATGGAGAAGCTTCCCCATAGTTTAAAAACATAAAAAGTCCTTATGTGCATTAGCAGCTGCTGAAGGAAATAGCAGTTGTGCAAACTGGAAAAGGTGAGATACCAGACCAGTTTCTTCACACAGGTTTTCTAGAAACCTTCACCATAAAACACTGGAAAAGTTGAAAGCCCTGGATGTACTTAGGAGAAGACGTGTGGTGTGGTAATGGTGGCTTTAAAGCAAAGAGAGACATCAGGTTGCATTCACACAGCAAAGAGTCTTCTGCACGTATTGCAGTCACGGGGGGATATTTGTCATTGTAAGTCTTTACTCATTTTGCACCTCTGCAGACAATCAATAGACAAAAGGAGTTTGGGATCTGAAGGACGTTGTCCTTTTTTTGTAGAGAAGGAGTAGGTTTTTCTTCCCTGTTTCTCAGCTCGTGACTGCTAAAGGAAGTCATCACACCTTCACATCTGTTCTTTTTTTATATGTTTGTAATACAGCCTCAGAGTCAGGCTGTAATACACACTTCTACTTCTGTCATCTGCAATACCCCGTTCTGTTTGAAGTTTATCATTTTCTTATTTGCTGGGGTTAAATAAAAAGGTATTGCTTGTGTACCTTCTTGTTATAAAAGTGGAATTATGCTGATAAAGACCACAGGAATGAGCAAATGGCCACTGAAAGCTGAGGAAGAGAAAAGGATGGTATAAAGACCTTCCTTGAGGCTTTTTGGCAGTCAGTGGATCAGGTCCTGTATCCTGCATCCCTCGAGGCAGAGAGCAGTGCCTGCTGAGTGATCTGTTGTGTGTAGTGTGTAACACTGGAGAGCTGAGGGTTCTTCCATTGTATAAATTACTTCTGATTGGTTTTTAGTTTCTCCTAAGATCCTTGTAATTAAGAGATGGGTGAACTTTTCAATCACCTGCTGATGGGGAAAGGTTAATTTAATAAGTTTGATCATTTGTCAGCTAATAAATCGTATATGAAATGTCATTACTCTGTGCAGTGTATGCTGGTTACCTGTTCTGGCATTTGGTTCTTGTTCAGTATTCACAACTTGTGAGCCATGGTTTTTGTTTCTAATGGGTTTTCTGCCTCTTAGTTCAGTTTGCCAGTGTGGTAAATTTGTCCCTTCACATGCCAAGTCCTGTCCCTGTATTATGCATGAATCTTCCTTCTTTTCAAGGCTCCCAGGTCTCCAGGTCCATAAATATTCCATGAACAGAAAGCCCCTTATGTTTCCCCTCTGGATTGGAAGTGGTTTAGAAAGAGGAGAGGTTACTGAACTAAGGGAAGGGGGCAAATGTTAAGCAACGACTCAGTTAATTCTCTTTAAAAAAATCAAAACATTTTCATGACATTCTGCTTCCTTTCCCTTCTACTTACAGCGTGTTTGGGCTGTTTTTTTACACTGGAGTGGGGCAAGAAAGTATTTTATTAGTTAGTTCCTGACGTTTCTAATGTCCTTGGAATAATTTTAGTGTCAAATATCAGAGAATGGGAGGAGGAGGGATAACAATGGTTTGAAGTCAACATGTTGTTAATAGGATGTTATTTGTGTAATGAGCCGGTGAAGATGTAATGATATAGTGCAGAATGTGGCTGTGGCATGCAGCATCAATAATAACAGGGCTGAAATATTTATGGTTTTCTTCTCCATGTAACAGTTGTAGTTCTAATTGTTCATTTTTATGCATCCATATGATGTTTCTTTGTCTTCATGTGGTGCAGTTGTTTTTATGTAGCTTTTGTAACTCTTAACTTCCCTTCCTATTGCCAGAGCAACACCTGCTGGCTAGAATTGATAGAATTATCACCTGAAATTACTTGCTAATCTCCTTTATTTTCTATTTTTTTCAGGTTATTTCCATAACTGTTTTTTCCCTAGGTTTCAAGACTTGTGCCAATTGACAATAGAGAGGAATCACCATCAGTACCTTAAAAAAGCACCTAATTTTCCTGCAGGAAGTATGAAACAGGGTGCAGGGTTAACAGTACTTTTGTATTCTCTTTTCCCTGATACATTAGCTTTTGGTCCTGGACATACTATTTCAGTTCCTGTCACAGTTCTCATAGTGGAATAGAGTGTCTTTGAGCTCCATCTCTGTTTCTTAATATTTGTGAGCCAAGTTTCAAAATGACCCCATGATCCGATGCTTGAATCTGTTTAGTAGATGCCATTAGCTGGAAGAACAGAGATACTGGAATGGAAAGCAATGGCTAAGTCTGTGTAGGTAGTTTTGGACCTTGTTGAAACACAGCCAGTATTGTGTTACCAGGGAAATTCTAATGTGAATCTCTTAACAGGTGCTAAGAGAGGGAACCCGATGATGAGGGATACACTTCCCCTGCAATTACCCCACTGCCTTTGACCAAAAAAAGAAAGTGAAGTTCCCTTGTGCTTTTTCAGTCATATTGTGGGTTTCTGAGAAAATTACCTTTTAACTGTCAAAGTTACAATGAAATGTGCAGAATGAAACGTGTGGTGCCAGCCAACATCCATCTGGGATTTACCTGAGGCACAGAGTGGACATCTCATGACAACTGCATTTGGCCTGTCTGAGGACACTTGAAATGCTGGCAAAAGATATCCTTGGAAAGTGGTGCAGTCTGGTATGTGGTAAAGAGAGAAAATGTGTCTTAGAAACATTTTTATGAGGCAGGTTTGTCTTTAGCAAGTGCAGTTTCACAGTACCACAGAAAGGGAGAAGGAGAGAAGAGACCTCTGTTAGAGACTGAGAACCCTCTCAGGCAGCCTTGGGCCCAGGAGAAAAATCTTAATGAGAGAAAAATATTCTCTCCTGTTGCCCAGGAGTCCTGCAGTGCTCCCCTCCCTCAGCACTCCCCGAGCTGGCTCAGGAGTTGTGGTGTTTTAAGATCTTTATTGTAAGGCAGTGATTCATAAGCTGCATTTTTGAGGAGGTTGTTCCTCAGGTTGGTGGGAAGTTGCATGTGGCAGTGGGGTCTTGGTGGGTACTGTATAAATGGTGAGCTGTGGCCCAAGCCCTCCAGACTTCCCAAATTACATAGAGACAAAGTGATGTGGCTCGTACAGTGCTGTGGGAGAAGCTGGTGGCAGTCAGAGCCACGGCTTAGATGTGCATTTTCTCCACTTGCCCATGGTGTCTGTTTAAATCAGGTGAGGACAAGGTAATGCCTTAAACAGTGATGGCAACAAATAAATGATAACTAGACATCTGAAAGCTGGATGCTGACAAGTGTAAGTTCAAAGTGTTAGGAGTCTTCATTGTGGTGTCTTTTGTACAACTACAGAGAATACAAATGTGGGCTGAGAGAGAATCTTTACATTTACCAACTCAAACTTTTCACCTTGCAGTTGGTCGCTGCTCTTCCCTGGCCTTCAGCTGTACATAACCGCTTCCTGTTTTCTTCCTTACTCTGAAACCTCAGATCTGAAAAGTAAACTTTTCATACCTCTGCAGTGTGCACATCTCAGCACAGCCACCTGCTACCCTCTGCTGTAGAAATGCATTTGCCGTTTCAGTACGGTTGGGCGAATGATGTGTTGAACTCTTTAGATATCTGAAATAAAAGGAAACAGTGAACTTATAATTTATTATGCTGTTTCACACTGAGAGTAAAAAAAAAAAAAGTTCACTAAAAAAGTAAATAACTTCCTCTTATGTGCACTTAAATGCTTCTGTTGCTTTGTTTGCATATGAGATGACTTAACTGTGCAGTTTAGTCTGGGAACTTTGCTGCGGTTTTTGTGCTTACTGCGTTTTGTCACCTTGTGTTCCTCTTCCCAAAAGAAGTGGGAAGGGCCAGACTAGATTTTCACAGAGTAGTTCTCATCACTGTCCAACTACTAATTATTCTACTACCTCTACTCCTGAAATACAGAGATTTTTCAGGGTGAGTGCTGGGGGCTGGAAGGAGGAAGGGAAAGAATATTCTTAGCCAGGAATGTGGGGTTAAACCTTTTTCTTTCTTGCTTCGCCTGGCGCTGCCCTGACCTCTGATAAACTCAAGGGGAATTCAGGACTGGTCTGGAATTCACTCCCATTTGAAAGCTCAGTGTTTTGAGCTGAGAATAATTTACTGAGCCACTTTCTGCCTGTTGATGAATGACTAAGATGGTGAAATTTAAAGGGGAAAAAGGAGTTGTAGAGAGGATTAATGGGAGAAGAGGGGAGAATTTTAAAACAGTTCTGGCAGCCCCATCTACTCGGGAAATCCTGTGTCCAGCAGCCCTATACACAGCTCAGTCCTAATGTAGTTCTTGTAAAGAGAATGTAACAACCTGGCCTGAGTAACTAAACTGTTAATTAAGTTGTCATAGGGGGAATGTGAGCAAAAGCCCTGGCATTACATGAGTGGTTTTAGTATAATCCTCAGTTGTTCTTTGAGCAGTTGCCCAAATAGATTTCAATTTATGGAAACACTTGAGCATGCCTGTGAGATTTCATTTATTTATTTGTATAAATATCAGTTTCCCAGCCTGCAGGCCCTTTGTGTCAATGCTGGGCAATGAGGGCAGAGAGAGCACTGGCCCCTCAGCGCTCACAGCCCGGCAGCTTTGGCTGCCTGAGCTGCAGGAGAGCTGTTTGAATGTCCTGGTCTGCACAACAGCAAGGACAAAACAGAGATGTGTTTTGAGATCTCCATCTCTGGCCATTCCAGGGCAGGGAGCTGCTCCTCATACCAGAGCATCCTCATGCTCTGGGGAGAGGTGGCAGAATCTCAGTCCAGCCTTTATTCTCCAGAGCGCTGGGGACCTCCAAGATGGGCTTGAATGTTTGGTGGCTGGAGGAATCCCTCAGCATTCCCCCATTGTTTCCAAGTTTGGCATAGAGTTTTTTACTTAGATCCTGGAAAGGTGCAGCTCCACCAGCAACAGCGTATTCTTCTGGTTTTGGAAAGGGAGAAGTAGGAAGTGTTGGTAAGGATTTCACAGTGTCTTAAAATGTTTGGTAGGAGAAGAGGACAAAGAAAAGGGAAAGTCTAAAGACAATACAACTTGAAGGAGACCCAGAGAGGTTATGTTTTCATTTGGGAAGGAGCAGATTACTTTACACTGCACCGTGAATGAGGTAAAAGCACTTCCAAGCAAAAACTTGAACAAAAAAACCCAAGCCAGTGTGAACCAAAAGGCTTTCTATTGACACATCTGCTTTTAAATGCCTTATATCACAATCTTCTCCTTAATTCTTCACTTAAGGTTTTATTGTGTGTTTATTCCAAAATGAGCACTTGATTTTTCTGCCTAGTATCGAGATTTGTGAGTTTATAGGTATTGGCTTCCCTCTACTTTGGAAAAAGGTAATTTGATTTCATAAGCCACTGTGATTCCTCATCTCACTTTTTAGGTGGGACCAAACAGAAACTTTGAAGACAACTAGTGAATTTTTCAGGCAGACATAAATGAACAGATACTGGAATTCATAGTTTTACCTGTAGTATTTTCTCTGCAAATCCAAGGTAGCACTGTGGGTGTTGTTAAAGTAAACAACAAATCTGTCAGCTAGTGGTTAAATTTTAATGTGGTTTTATGGAGAACTGATTTGAGCCAAGCTAGGTAAATGCAGGTTAACAGGCTCTTTCTGTGCCTTGTTGTATTCTTCCTGGTTGAGCTCTGCTCAGATGCTGCCAGTTGTGCCAAAAGGTGGTGTGATTCTGCAGCAACCAAGGAGCAGGATGGGACTTGCCAAATACTTGAGTGCTTGCAGCTGATGCCAGAACTAAAAACCACCAGTGGCTCTGGCTGCCTTATTGAAAATTTTGCTTTGTATTTTTCCTTCCTTTTTGTTCTGCTTTCTAACAACATTGCACTGTTGCAATGGCAGCCTCTAGCTCTCTAAATATGTACAGGCTTTTTTTGGCTTGTGACTTATAGCAGGAGGAAAAAAAAAACCACAAAAAAAGAACGGTGCAGAAATTCTGTCCTTTCCCTCTTTTGGGAAAGGCAAGCCAGGTAGAAGATTTGACAGTCTTAGTAGCTGTAATTCTTAAACTTGAGTCTCCTCTTTGTTTGCCCTCTTTCTGTTCCTGGTTTGGTTCGTCCTTTCCCCTTGGGTTCCTGTCCTCGCCTTGCTGCACAGTTTCATTGCCTCCAGCCAGCACCGTGGCTCCCAACCCGGGTCAGGCGCAGTCATAAATCACACCCCCTGCCCTGCGCTGGGAAGAAGGATGCTTTCAGCCAGCCCGGGGCTTGTAATGCAGATGAACGGTCTCAGCCTCTCCGGGGAATGCTGGGGAGAGCAGGAGAGGGAGGGAGGCAGAGCTGCGGCTCCATTCAGGAGCCGTGAGCTGTTTGTAACTCGCCTTTGTTGAGTCCCAGTCAGGTCTCCCTTAGGTCACACATTTGCACTTGTTTTGAATAAGGCAGAAGAACCCTTGAGAGGCTGAATTGCCAAAGAGGGCTGGGGGGAGAGCAGGGAATGCACTGGGGGCTTGGGAAAGTGAAGGGAGGGAGAGCTAAAGCTCCTTGAGTGCAGCAAATGAAGGTCAGAGGTCTCCTATGACCTTGCACTGCCTTTGTGACCTTTTTAAGGCTGTTGACTGTGATGATTTCCCTGCCTGAGGGATCACTGGCATCTGCAGGCATTCCAGCAGCAGTTAAACACCTGTGCATTTGCTGCTGACATTTCATTAGGACGAGTAATGAGCCTGGATATTAAATGTCTACCTTTCTGGCTAGTCAGGAGAGGAAACAGGGGAGGGAAGCTATAGCATGTCTTGGGGCTTGTGAACTCCTCCTAGGAACAGCCAAGTGCTCTCCCCTCCGCCCTGCTGCTGAGCAGAGCATGGAGAGCAGACCCAGCATTGCCATGTCCTTCTCCTCCTGCACTCTGGCCAGGAGCTGGAAATTGTTTTCCCATTTTTACAGCCATGGCATAGCCCCCTTGTGTCCATCTCAGGTCCTTCCTAGAAGGATAAAAAAATTCCATCAAGATGCCCTGGGGAAAATGCCCACATCTGGGGAAATGTTTATTCTGTAGCCTCCAGTTGCAGATGATTCTCCTCCATACTGGAGTCCCAAGCTCTGTGTTGAGGGATCCTGTCCCACAATGGCCTAAGGAGAGGGTGTGCAGGAATGCCTGCAACAGCCCGGGCTGGGGTAAGCGTTGCTCTCCTCTGACAGCAGGCCAGGGCTGCTCTCCACCAGCAACCTGAAGGGCCGGGAAGCAAGGTGGAAACATGGGAGCTTCAATTAAATTCAGCAAGCAAAGTCCCAGGGGATGGAATACCTCTCTGCTCATTTCTGTTGTCGAAGAATTGTGTGTGTTTTGAAGTTTCTTATGCCACTGTTATACCTACACCACAAACACATACTTTTTCGAACCTAATAAATGTCAGACTTAAACAAACAAACAAAACCCCAAGAGTGGGTTAATGAAAATTTATTCATTGCAGAAAGGTGTCTCTGCCTACAGTCTGATCTTGCAGCAGACTGCACCTCCAAATCTAATTCTTTTTATGCTTGTACAGGGGTGAGTGCTTAAACTTATCCTAACAGAACCTGAAAGGGCTGGATTCCTGAGAAGGAAGCAGGTGTTGTGTGCACCTCCAACGCCTGAAACCATGGCAAACTCTTTCTCTTGGAGAGCTTTTTCACAACAGAGACAGCAGCTGTCATTTTGCTGTTGCTTTGAGCTCTGCTGAAATAAGATCTACTGACTTGCACCGATGTTCAGAAAAATCGATGTCTCTTTGTTTATGCAGGAACATAAAGATGTGCTGCTCTTTACAGATGGTTGGCAGGTTTCTGTACTGAGCAGCTGGATTTGGGATGGTTTACATGTGCTGCTGGAGGTGCCTTCCTAAATTTTAGGAGGTGCTAAAAGTATACCCCAACAGGCAAAGATGGGCTTCCATAACCACTCCTGTCTTCTGACAAAAGCTTACTGAAATTAGTGGGCTGAGGTAGAGATGTGGACCTTTAAATATCCTATTTGTCACTGTTGGCTGAAGGACAAGAGGTGTCCCTCAAGTTTGTACTGAGCTTAATTGGAGGCATTTTATGCTTCACTCTATCAATATGAAGTGTTCAAAATGAGTTTACCACGGTACAGAGAACAGTTAGCTGAGCTTTTCTCCAGCCCTAGGGAAATTATTGTAAAATTGTTTTATTCTTTTTGTTGCTGATGCACAGGACAATACTTTCATGAGCAGCATTTTCATTTCTGACAGTAGCTGGCCTATATATCACTTTGGCATAAAAGTATTGTTTGGAATCTGAAAACTGCATGTATCTTACATAACTGTGCTCCTGCCACCCGGGCGGGACTGTGTGCACAGAAAGTCTCAGGGCTGCTTAGGCTGCTTTATATAGACATGAAAGAAACAATGGGGGGTTGTCTTGTTCCCAGGTGTCCATGTGTTGGTTTGGTTATTTGTCTGCTTTCTTGCCTTCATGCTACTGCAGGCACTGGTGTCCTTGTGGATTATTCATGAAGGGCTGGGTGTGTGTTTCCCATTTCTCCATAGCTGTGCCTTACCCTACGAGGGCCCTGTTGTGGTTTAACTCCAGCTGGCAGCCGAGCACTGCACAGCCACCCGCTCACTCCCCACTGATGGGGGAGAGAATCAGAAGAGTCACAGTGAGAAACTCATGGGTTGAGATAAAGACAGTTCAATAGGTGAATAAAAAGCCACATGCACAAGCAAAGCTCAAAACAATGAATACATTCACCACCTATCAGCAGGCAGGTGTTCAGCCATCTCCAGGGAAGCAGGGCTTCATCACACGTGATGGTGACTTGGGAAGACAAACACCTTCACACTGAACAACCCTTGCATTTCTCCTACTTCCCCATGCTTTTTATTGCTGAGCATAACGTCATATGGAATGGAAAAGCCCTTGGGTCAGCTGTCCTGGCTGTGTCCTCTCCTAACTCCCTGTGCACTACCAGCCTTCTTGCTGGTGGGACAAGGAACAGAAAAGGCTTTGATTCTGTGCAGGCACTGCTGAGCAATAACAAAAACATCTGTGTATTATCAATACTGTTTCCAGCACAAATCCAAAACATAGTCTCATACAACCTACTACAGAAACATTAACTCTATCCCAGTCAAACCCAGCACAGAGCCTGAGTGTTTTCAGCTTTGCTTGAGCCCTCCTGTCCCTCCTCGCTGTCCTCCTGCCTTGGCAGAGCTGATATACACACCTCATTGGTTCAGGGCAGTGCTCAGTCTGAACAAAAATCCTCCTTGAGGCTGCAGTTCAGTCATTTTTACAGCCAGCCCCTGAGGACCATTAGGTACTGACTCTGTATGGACATGGAGCTGTCCTCCATGTCCTTCAGCGGGTTGGGAACATCACTTGTCCCCAGAGCTTCCCATTTCTCCTGGTTCCACCAGCAGCCATGTCTCCTGCGATGCCTGCAGGTCAAATTACTTCCAAGAGGATTTTGGTTTTTAACTCCTCTCTTGGTTTTTAATTCCTTTCCTGACATCAGAAGTGTCTCCAGTGATACAGCCGTGCTCATAACAGCACATGGGGTTTTAGAGCAGTGAGCTGCTTTGGCAAACTGTGTCTTGGGATGGTGTAGTTGGCCACTAGACCCTTCTCTGCTGCATGATCAAGTGAACAGGATAATCATGTCACAGCAAGCCATGGATTTTGTTTTTTACCAGGAAAGTGTGTGCTGGGCAAAGGCTTCTCATATGTCAGGGCTGGAGCAGTTTATTGAGGGAAGGGATGGAAAGAGAAGGGGGCAGAATGTTTCTATTTGGTTTTTGAATGCAAGTGATAAAATTCATGGTTCTCACTCTGATAAGATGCCAGAGGGTTTGCAGCTATCTGGTATTTTTCTAATTCCTAAGCACAAATGAGAGTGTGACCTAGGTGGGCCTGAGGAAGTTATATACTGACAATGTTAAGTCTCTTCCCCCTCTCTCTTGAAGTTTTAGACCTATGTGCAAATGTCATGACATGGAAGTTTACAGTTTCTACAGATTGTCATACCTACTGATCTCTAAACCTTTAATGCTATTTTATCTCTGATTGTCTGTGTCTGAATACAGGTTTCATCACCCAAAGGCTTTGTACAGTGAAGACTGAGCCCAGGGGATGAGAACTCAGGCAGACTTTTTGAAAGTCTCTAGAAATATTTTTGTAACTGCATAGAAAATTAACTCTTCAGGAGCTGACACTCCTTTGTTAATTCTTTTATTTCTTTTGGAGTTGTCAAACAGAAAAAAAAGAAAGGCTCTATTTTAATGCAACTCAGAGGGCTGGGGGAGAAACCAAGCTGGAGTTAAAGATACCTTGCCAACCACAAGGCAAGTGAGAGCCTTGAGTAACTGTAAACAAGCCCTGAGTGTGGGAGATGTACTCAACAGTGATTCCTTTGTCCTGACAGTTGTGCTGAGGTGTTTTTACTCTGTGTGTAAGTCATTTTAAAGCCATTAGTACTGTGGAAGAGGGAAGGTCAAGTGGACTCAGATCATTTTTTCTTTAGCTGGCTGGTTGGGTTTTTTTGTCCCCCGTTGGGCTTTGTTTCTGTTGTTGGTTGTCAAGAATGGCACAGACAGCTCAGAGGGAAGGGCATTTGGCTGGCATTGAGCTCTGGCCGTGCTGACCTTTTAAACTGGTAGTGTCAGGCAGTGTGGTGGGAGCAGACAGCCCAGAGAGGGCTTCTCAACCTTTGCTGAGAGCTCAGCTTCACCCATTCGACCGACCAGCAGCAGCATTTGGCAACTAGAGAAGAGTGTATAAGATACA
>NW_016690423.1:1058869-1074004 GCF_001604755.1 Lepidothrix coronata
GAGGGGAGGAAGCCCTTCAAACCAGAGGGGAGAGGGTCATAGTTTGCTTGGTTGGTTTTGAAGCTCTGGCCCCAGAGGACAAAGTCCCCATTCTGCAATCTGGCAGGTTGGGAAGGCAGTGCTCTTCCCTGGGCACGCCCTGGGGCTGTGGGATGGAGCACTGAGGTGGTTCTGCTGCTCGGGCAGGGGGAGCTCAGCCTGATCCATGGCTCCTGTCTGGTGGCTGTGGTCACATAAAGGAAGCTTCCTGCTTTGGGTTCTGGGTTATCTCTGCTTCAAAATTTGAGTATTAATGATTAAGCCAAACGTGCGAAGATTATTTAGGTCCTTTTGGGTTGGTTGGGGTTTTTTAATTTTTTTCTGATTAATCTCATGGAGTAAGAGGAGCTGTTCTTCTTTCCTCCTTAGTTTTTTTTTTCCTTTTCTCTTCCTCAATGCTTTTGTCCTTATGAGCTCCTTCCCTGATCTGTAGCCATACAGAGCCTTCCGGGAGAACAGCCAGGCTGCAGCCTTTGCTAGGATGTAGCTATTCTGGGTCAGATTAAAAGTGCATTTTAACACAATGTCTCCAGTGCTGGTCATAAAGCAACATCTACAGATAATTGAAACAAGTCAGGGGTGTCTGCTGCGTCCCCTTGAGGAAACTGTCCTGATCTCCAGCTATTTCAAATCAAGAGATTTCCTGAATTAGATGCAGTTCCTACCATATTTTGTAATTCTCAGTGGATTTTTCTTTGAACTTGCCCAGTCTGCCATCAGTGTGGCTGTCCTTTGGCAGAGCCTACTTTAGGTGGCTGTGTTTCTATATTGCCCACAGTGCAAAGGATTTACTTACCATTGTTTATTTGGGATTTGGCTCACAATCCCTTCATCTGCTGCCCCTGCTCCGAGAGTGGACAAGATGGAGACCAGATGATCCTCCTCTGTCCACAGGAGGGCTGGATTAACACGATGAGAGTTGGTGACCATTTTTTTCACAAGGACAATTTAGTTTGAGCTGACAGAGAGGTTTATGAGGAAGGTTTGTTTAAAAGCAATGGCAAAAAATCATAGTAAATTTTGGCAGGAATCCAAGGACCAAAATGAAAGACTCTGGAAAAGAAGACATTGGGGAGCAATAGTATGATCATCTGGTTGTTGGAAATGTCCATCCCTTTTAGGGAAAGAAAGCAGAAAGGTAGATTTAGCTGAAGTGAAAATGTGTGTAGTTGAGGTTAATAAAAGACATGCTTTTTGCCTGTTTGTGTTGTTTGCAAGAGAAATGTAGGTTATTGTGAGTTACTGCAACTAGTGGAAGTGAGTGCTGGCTGCTCCCCTACAAAGTCTTTATTAAGAATTAAGACTCCTGTCATGCAATGGGATGAAAAAATAAATTTATGTTGCATTAAATAAATATCATTGTAACAGGAGCCTCAATAAAAAATAAAAAAGCCACAGTGCAAAATAAAGATTTTTGAAGATTATTCATATTCCTGTCTTTTTTTCCTTTCCTCCTAAAGCAGTTTTTTTTCCCCTGATCATTATCCGCTCTTGCAATTTGCTCCAGGCTTAGCACAGCTAAGAATTAATGGGCTCAATAGGAATCAAGTTCCTAAAACTGCTTAACCAAAGTCAGTGAGATCTGAAGGCAAAGTCAGGCCTTTGTGTGCCCAAGCCACCTGTGTTGAGTCTGTGCACAAACAGCTGTAGGTGGGCAGCCTCTGAGAGCCTTGCAGGTGGAGTTGTGTTCCATCCATAGTACACTAAGGGTTTGGTTTGAATTCTCTGCTTTTTGTGTCAACTCATCTGCATGCATCATGCTGCTGCTAAAGCAACACAGCAAAAAGGCAGCAGTGGAGTAGAATTAATTTGGTAAACTTTGCTCACTCAAATAAAGATTGGGTCTGATTTGTTTTGGGTGCTCTTTGCTCCTATCATCAAGCTAATGTAATTGCAACTAATTTGTTCCTTTTTTTTTTTTCCTCCTTTTTTTCATGTGTCCCTGATGTCTTCTGACCTGCCCTTGTTTCCCCATTGGATGTGGTTTAGGTAAGTGTACGTGCTCTAAAGGAGTTTTGTTTTGTTCTGGCATTTTTTATCCCTCCCTCTCCCCTTCTGTGCATCACACAGCATTTTTGACTGTTTCTCCTGCAGTTAGGAAGCACTTTTTGCCATCTGTCACATTATTGCTCCGTGGGCTGAGCTGTGAGGCTGCACCCTCTGGGTCCAGGAAGGAGTGTGACTCACAGGGGCTCTCTGTGACGCTGCCATCCTTAGTCCTCCAGATCACCCACTTTGGTGATTCCTCCCCAGTGAGGGGCAGCTCCCTGCTGGGGCCAGGGCAGTGTCTAGGTAGAACAATGTGCTGGTTTAAAAGTAAAGCAGTGGGAGAAATGAACCCAGCTCAAGAGAGATTACAAGTCAGAGTTACAATTTGCTAAAAGGATTACAATAAATACAATGATACAGAGAAAACTGGTTTTAACCCCCAAAGACATAAGTATAACCCAGCACCCTGGGACAAGAACAGAACAGTGTTTGTTAGCCCCTGTGCTGAGCAGCACGTGGCCCCCCTGGCTGCAGAGTAAGAGGAAAGGAAAAGCTGTTGGTCCAGATGAGGGTCGCAGTCCTGTTGAAGTAACCATCGCAGTCCTGTCCAGAGTGGCAGTTGCAGCTCCTGTTGGAGTTCTGGTCCTCCTCTTGATCTGAGAAGTGAGATCAGAAGTCCCAAAACCCCAAGATTATATGTGCTTAGGTTCCGGTGAGGATGTCCAGCACCTCCCCCGGGCAGGCAGTTTCACAGTGGGTGATTTAACTCTCTGAGGCTTGGGATATTTTGGAGTCTTTAATGGTGTAGGTCGTTGCAGCTGCCTAATATGCCAGTCCAGTATGGCCCATTAGCAGAGATGCCCCCTCAGGCTGGGTGTGTGGCTGCTAATGCCACCCCGGAGGGGAGTTATCAAGCTGAGTCATTAGTGTGAAGACAAAGAAACACGCCTGAGAGTGTTGTAGCCTGAGGTGTCAGGTGCTGCAAATGATCCATTATTAACAGCCCACCAGAAATGACACAGAGGGTGTAGAATACACAGTTTTGGTTACAACCACTGGTCCCAGCCCCTGTAACAACACTCAGAGTAATATGGAAGTGATAGCACACAGGGCTGGCACACCTTACAGCTCATGAGAGAAGCCTTATGATGTTACCTGAGTGACTGCTGAGTGAAAGACACATTCTTCTACCTAGAATTCCAGTTTTGTCATTTGTTTTCCCCTTTTTTTTTGTACCTACAATCCAAAGATACAGTTGTTTAGTATGGGACTTTCACATGTATTCAGACTCTACAGCACTTGCAAGCTCAACTGGAGCCAGAGATTTTTTTAAATTCTCCAAAAACTTAACTCTTAAAAATAAATAGTGGTTCATGAAGCCTTCCTTGGAGGGCTGCTTGAAAATCTCTCCATTTTAGAAAGTGTATTCATATACTTTTGAAGAGATAAATCCATATCACCATAAATGCAGGCAGAAATCATTTACCTATTGAGCAGTAGGGCTACTATCATCTTATAATGACTCTAAAACATTATTATACATAGCCATTACTTTTTAAATTCAAAATGAGGTGGTTTTTATGTTTTAAACCCATCTAGATGTGAAGAATATGGTGGCATCTACTGAGGGTGTTAATGGATGTGACTGAGGCAAGCGAAGCACTTGCCATGGTGGGGGAACTGACTTAAGTACTTTTAATCTACTGGCAAGAGCAGTTTTAATTGTGATCACTGTGTGAGTTTTTAATGGAATTTTTTTGTAAGAAAAATACAGAATGTAGAGGCACTGGCATTCCAGGAGAACATTTTACTCTTGCACAATGTAATAGAGTAGTTACTGCCTTCCCTGAACCACAGTGGATTTCCACTGATACAAATGAGGCATAATTTGAATTGCAGAATAAGGATGCATGAACTGACTTTGCTTCATGAGTATTTATGTGTGAGAAATATCGCTTTACATGCAGCTATACAAAGCCTGCATGCATAATGTGGGATCCCATATGCTGAAGTATAGAGGGCAGCCTACTTGGTAGATTTCTTATGTAGGAAACAGATACTTTGAGGATTTAACATTGCAGTCTTTGTGGACAGCAGAGCTACCCAGTCAGCCTAACTTCTGTGAGGCTGCAAGGTGGGCAAAGAAGAACTGAAAAGGAAAATAATCCCCCAGGGCCAGGCTCCTGACTGTAACCATTGTCTCTGTGAGCAAACCAGGACAGACCAGCTTGGAATTCCCGTTCCAGAAATCCCAACCCCTCAGCAGTGACTGCTCACAGGAACAGATGGCCAGGCTGCACTGGAGCCAGCAAGGTGCTTCCTGTGCTGTCCCCGTGGGTCTGTGCCCCCGTGGGCACAGGGCTGAGGCAGCAGGGCAGTGGAGGGATGCTCTGCTCCAGAGCCCATTGCAAGGGACCAATGGGATACTCTGCCCCTCTGTACCAGTTCAACTGGGAAACCAAATATGAGTTGAGTGCAGAGGAACAGGTGACTCTCAGCAGCTCTCTGAGCATTGCCACAGTTCTTTTCAGAGATAGTTGTTCCAACTGAGGAGTTCTCTGCAGAAGGCGGAGTGCTAACCACATCTGTCCCACTGTGCTCAGAGAAACAGCACAAGGGCTTTGTCTTCATCACATGGAGTTTGCCAGCTGGGCCCCGGCACATACACTGATGCATGGAACAATGTATCACCAACCACGTGCATTTGCACAGCGCTTCTGCAGGGGCCTTACTTGCTTCAGCAAAGCCAAGTGCTGTGTCACACACCATTGTGCCATTTTCTACCCAGGGAGTGGCAGCAGATTTTGCTCGTTTGTCTCAGCTGTCCAACTCCTCCAGTCCCCCGTTCCCCAGCTACAGCTGAGGTGACACCGCTTGTTGAATTTGTGTCCCCACATTTTCTTGCATCATTAAACAAACAATATTTTGTTACCTGGACTTTCTTGACAGCTCCAACTTATTACCTGTTGTCGGATGCTCTTTTGGAAAGCCTCTTTGGAGCATGTTTCTCAGAAGGTGCTTTGCAGGGAGTGGGGGTGACTGTGGTTTGGCTACTTGTGAGCATGTGGAGGGAAGGGGGATCCAGCACAGCCAGCTTCTGTCATTTGAAACACTGTTCTGTGGCAGCCACATTGAATATCCATGGTGTATCAACAGCTCCAGGAGTCATTGCCAGGGAGGAAGGAAAAACATCCGTAGCTCCTGTGAACAGGGTGGTTAGGAAGAGCAGGAGCTACTCTAAGTTATTAAAGAAAAGATATTCCTTTTTAGAAGAACTGAACCATCCTATTACTGCCTGTCCCGTGTGTGGAGTTGGGTGCCAATGTGGAGTTGGGTGCCAGTCTGGCCAGGATAAAGAGGTCATCAGCCGTGCTGCTGATGTCGCTGTCAGAGCAGTTGTGCCATGGTGGGGCCTCCTGGCTCTGCTCAGAGTTGCAGTGACAAAGAGGAGGCACATTTGGGCAGGAGACAGCTCTGCTGGGGGCTGTGCATCATTTGTACTGTAGTAGTTCTGAAAAGTCTTGATTATTTTAGCTCCTGTGTTGGGCTAGCTTCAAACCAAACCATGTTATTAATGACTGCCTCAGCTTAAACTTGTCATCTCATTCGAGGAGGAGACAAACAGGCAAGGGCTGGGATGGAGGAGGAGGGATAATGTGCAGACCAGCCCGTGACAGCAGCAGCAACTGCTGTCAGCTCAACCACTGGAGCTGTTGCTGGTGCTGCGAGGGGCTGGTGTTACATGTTCTGGGGAAACATGACCCAAGAATGAATGCTCTTAAATTTCAGCCATGGAACTTGTGCTTATACTGGAAAAAGTGGTGAACTTAGGCACTGGAATAGGTTCCTAGAGGGGAGTGTGGGGGGATTTACTTAGAGTTCATGGACTCTCTGGGAAAATGTGCTCTCAATAAAGTTTTAGGTAGAGTTGAATCTGTCTTGTTAGCAGGGTCTCTTCAGGGTCTTTAAGCACAGTTCTGGTGAACTTAATCAGTTGTGAGACCTGAATCCATCTCTTTGTTTTGTTTTGAATTTTTGCAGAGCAAGGAGAAATGTCAGACGTTTGCTTAGCATAAAACACCTTTCCAGGGTCTCCAAGACTCCAGCTTACCTGACAGAATAGAAAGCAGGATTATGTTATTAGCATGTTACCTCTTCTTTAAAACCTTCTCATTGAATTTCCGCACTGTTGCACGACTCCTTCTGTGGATTAACATGACACGGAGTTGATAAGTGGTGCAAAGAAAACCAAGATTTCAGGACACGTATTTCACTGCAAGTGCCACATATTTAGTGTGATAGACGTTTTGCTTTGCAATTAGGCTGCATGCTTATGTACTCTAATCTGCAGCAATTTTTGCTCTATTAATAACCTATTAGTAGCCTGCAGTGAATTTTCTATACATCACCGCTTCACAAATTATTGAACTTCCTCTCACAAGTTTCATATGAACTAAAACAAATTATAGCAAAAGGGGTGAGGAAGATTGCTTGTATAGAACAGGTGAAATCTGACTTCAGGATCACAAATTGAAAAATACAGATGCTGACTGTGTCCCGTTTCAGGCTTTGGTACTTTCCCCCTCCCCATGCAGTCGTGCAAAGAGCACACACTCCAGTTTGGGTCACCAGTGCCAGCAGCAGGCAGGTAAATCATGGCCCCAGGTATTGCTTGTCATTCCAGCTGCACTGCAAATCCTATGGTCTTTTGAGCCCAGGTGCTGTTTAATACCTTGCCCTGGCTTTTATAAATGGTGTGCAAAAAAGAGGCAGAGGTGATGATACCTCTGCTGCTGATTGCGCTGTCATTGTGGGTCATTAGTCTCTGCCTCGCTCTGAGCCTTCCAAATGAGCACTCTGCCATTGCTCTGCACCTGGCACAGCTGTACCTGCACCTCTGCATCTGTGGGATCCAGGCTGTCCCTGCAAACCTGGAAGCCGGGGGAACACAGGGCTCCTGGCAGTCATTACATGAGCAGGGGCCAGGAATGTGTCTGTCCACCTGTGGACATGTAGCTGCTGGGCAATTGTCCAAAGTGATGGGTTTCTACAGAGTGACTTTCCACGATGATCTGTTGTGGTTTTCAGCTGGGACAGTCACCACTGATTTTTGTGCTATGGAAGAGATTCTTAGACTGACAGTCTGGGGCTTGTGTGTTCAGACTGGTGCCTGGTCTAGGTACACAGGAAGATCTCTGCTTGCAGCCGTGTGGTTACATCAGCTCTGCCTGAGTCTATACGGGCAGCAGCTTGGTCCTGGCAGCCCATGGTCCCCTGGGACTGTGCTGCTGACAGACTCTGTGGACTGGGTTGTTCTATAATTTGGAAGGCAGCCCAGGGCATCTTGTAGACCTGGCACAGGTCCCATGAGCTGATGGTGTTGCTTGCAGTCAGGCTATGGGCTGTTCCTTGGGCGCTCTGGCCATTGAGGTTTTTGGCAGCGTCGCTCCCAGGTTCCTGCAGAACACATTCCCTGACCCTTGAAGGAATGCAGGCTTTCCCTCCAGTCTCAGTTTTGAGAGTCACAGAAGCAGGTTAGTGTGGTCCCCACTTCCTCCAGGACACCTTTCAAGGCCTTGGTGGCTGTGCTGACTCTCCCACAATGCCTGTGCTGGGAAGGAGGGAAGGATGCACACAGGGTGGTTTTCTCGTGTTGGCTGGGTTAGGTATTCCCATGGGAAACAAGTAGGGCAGGGCTGGTGAACACATACCCACAGCCCAGCAGAATTGACTGTGGGTACAGAGACTGATTACAGGAAGGGAGTTTCTTGGAACAGAGTCAGCTGAAAATTTGAGCCAATGTCTCTTTCCAGTAGCTCCTTCTGTGTTTCAGTATCAGTACTTTCTATTAGTTCCCCTGTATATTTTATTTTCTTACAGCATTTTTTTCTGTTTTTAGAGAAAGAGTTTGATTTGTTTTGAAGTGTTGAAGTACCATTTGTTCAGTTTCTGTTACTTTTAGCACCAGATTTGTCCTTCCTACACTCCACGTAATCTTTTTTTCCTGTAGAGAGACGACCTGAGTGTTCGAGGCAGGTCCAAATGCAAAATCAATAAAAGCTCATTGCTGTACATGTCATGGTATTAGAGCTCAGCAAGTGAGACTCTGGTGGGCAGGATCTTGCCTCCAGCCCCCTGTCAGCCAGTGACCACACTGGGCTTTGCAGCCGGGGCACAAAGAGAGAAGTGGTGTTCTGCAATTCCATTGTTTCAGCAATGGAATTAACGTGGCTCTGTAATTTATATGTGTTACCAGCAAGTCACAATACTCTCCTTTCCTTCTGAAAATCAAACAGACCAGACTTTGGAAACCTTTTCTGCAGGGATCTTACTCATTGACTATGAGACAGGGTATCTAAAGAGGTTGTTCATTAATTATTATTGTTATTAATGAACCTGTATGTTGCCTCTTGACACTCCTCAGTACTGAGTACTTGGGATTTGTGGGTTCTTTTCTCCTTTAGCCTTCCAGTTTCTTTCAGAAAAGTAATGTAAAAGAGAGACTTGCTTGTGTTAGGATTTTTTTTTTCATTCCTTAATTCTGCAGACGTTATTTTTTGAGTCATCTAAGAGATGAATTTTGAAGGTTGTGAACTTTGCAGTTTGCTGGGAAATCCTCTTCTGTAGCCAGCAGAGTCAGATTTATTATCTTTCCTGCAGTTCTTTCTGGAAGGGGAAAATACATGCATTTGTTGGGCAAACTGGTTCTGGGCAATAAGAACAAGAAGTTTAAAAAATTAAAACAGACATAGAAGGCACTGTAGCATCAAGGCTGTATTGTAGATTAAGTAGTTTCTGTCTTTTATTTCATTTCTAATTTCTGAAATGCAAATAGAATTTTTACATATTCAATGAGGCTTTTTGCATTTGGAGTTTGGGTTTTGCTGTTTGGGACGCTCTTGCCAAGAAATAGGCCAGTAAGACCAGCTTCCAGCACACACTCTGCCCGAGGCATTCCTCATGGCCAGCATTTCAGACACTCGCTGCCCCAGCTCGAGATCTGTGGGGATAACCTGGTGCCTGGAAAATGGTACATAAAGAGTGAATGTCGATTACACACCAGAAGTTGCATAAATAGGGTAGGGGGAGGTGTTTTTATGACACCATCTGCCTCTCTGATCTGGAGCCCCCGTGTAAAACCGTGGCTCAAGCTCTTTACTATAAGTTAACAAAAGCCTTTAAATAGGGTAACTAATGGGCCAAACGTATCTTCACTTGTAAGGTTAAGACCCACAAGTCATCATTTGTAAGAAAGTGGGGGGTGGATTGGTCGCTGGAGAGGAAAGACATTAAATTAAATGTGGTGAAGCAGCCACATGGGACCCCTTAATAGTTTCTGAGTATTATTTTTTCCTAATGAAATTCAGCTTAATGCAATCCCACCCTCCTAGCCTGACAAACATCGACTCTGGCCTGCTGAAGGTTGTCAAGCCACTGGTGCCTTTTAAATGATTCTGGGCACCCTCCGCTCTCTGCTGCTCTCTTGTCACTTACAGCCCCTGGTTTTTGACATAAACAAGGGAGTATGTCAGTGGGAAGCTGGGCCTGTCAGGCCTTTCAGTTTTGCTTTTCACCTGGTTGCTTGCTTACAACAAAAAGTAAGATCTATTTTAGCGTGGGTTGTACGGAGACCCAGCGATGCATTAAAACCAGGCAGCAAAAGTGGGGGGAAAAACATCTGCGGAATATGAAATATGAATGGGGATCTGAGCCTCTGGAGGTCACACTTGAATGAGCAGCGTTACATGAGGTGGATCCAGTGAGCCTCAGCCCTGGGTTCATCTGCTGGTCAGCACTCCGAGGATGCATTGCTTTTTTGGAGCAGTGAGCAGAAGTGGGTCAAATGCAGGCACCTGATTGATTTTAAGAGCCATTATAGAAACGCTGAAAGAACTTGGATCTTAAATAGGTCTTTTTGCAAAACCAAAGGCCACAAACCATCCTTATAATTTTTGAGTGTGTGTTTAAACACATCCAGAGCAACACTGCTACTGACCATTACTCATCAGCAGCATCTTCATGCATGAAGTGCTGGGCTCTCTCCTCTAATAGCTCGGGCTTGATTTCTCTTAGGAAGGGAGTTTAGTATGTATTTCTGTAGCCTCCCCTGAAGAGTTCATCCCTCACCATTCCTTGCTTTCTGTGCAGGAACTGTCATTTTTCCTGCTTTCAGTTTGGTAGGGAAGGAATGATACTCCTTCTCCTCAGACCTAGGGATGAATTGGACCAGAGACTCCTGCACACAGCTCATTCCAGAAGAACCTGCCCACCATTTGGGGAACACTTACATGTTAGTTTTAATGTTTCTAGGTGCCGCAGATGTTGCAAAATAGTTTTCTGCAAGTTGGCCCTTCCTGTAGGTGCCTTCAGCGCCTGTTCAGTGTGTGCTCAGTGGCTGTTCCTCCTGTTGCTTGGGCTAATTGCTAAAAGATCCAGATATGTACATCTCCTTGTCTTTTCTTCCTCCACACCACTGAAGCACGCTTGCTTCTGCAGTCTCTTTGCTGTTTCTGGTCTCCAAGGCAGTGCTAGATGGAGCCACTGCTCTGCCTCGTGGGTCTGCAGAAAGCTGGCAGAGGAGTTGCCATGTTCTTCAGGCAGAGCAGCCTCCTGTGTGTATCACACAGAGCACCCTGTTTGAGAACCCAACAGGCAAGGAGGGGGGCAGAGGGTCTATTATTGCCAGGCTTTGCTTCTTGGTGCTGAGGCACAGAATTTAAATGGCTTGTCAAATGTCTGCAGCATTGAGGGTTTCTGCCTTTCTTTGGTTTTTTTCCCCTCTCTCTCAGTCTTTTATTTCACTGAATGATTATTGTTTCGAGATAAAAAATGCTTTTAGTTCTGGCCAGCAAGTTTTTAGCTTTTGTCTTCCTTTTAGAAGTATTTGAAGAGGAGACAATATCTAATAGTGTTACTGAGATAGGAGCTGAGCTCAGTAGGAACACCAGGGAAGTTGATTGGACCTGAGGAGCGGCAGGAAAAGAAAACTAGAGTTGATAAACCCAGACTGAAAGATTTCATGTTATCACATAAGTATGTGTGGAAGAAGGTCACAATATCTGTCACCTCAAACTAAATGTGCTTGGAAGTGAATGTAAGCAATGTATCCCACTACATCAGTATCCATAGTGTCCCTCATGCTATTGTTTTCTTGGTTTGCTTTGGTGTTATATTAATTGTGCATATGCAAAGTGAATGTATTTACCTGGGTGAGTCCCTTACTGTAAGTTAAATGCTTATTAACTATGGTAAGGATAGTCCAACAAAGTCTGCCAAATCCTCTAATAAAAGTAGAGAGCACTTACAAACCTCTGAGATGGATGGTGAGGTTTAAAATGAGCCTGTTGCCCTGCTGTGTGCTGCAGCTATTGCCTGGCTTTAATTCTGGAGCGAACTGCTCAAAGTCTACCCTTCCTCAAGGGCTTTGCTAATCAACGTAATCTGCTTTATGCAACAGGACTAGAAGTCTAATTGATGTGTCTGCATAAAAGAAGACTCTGATAGTGGAACAGAATTTCATACCCCAGTTGGCATCTCAGCAAAGAGGCATGAGAGTGACCAGGCGTGAAGTCAGAGTTACCTTTATACCCCCGGTGGCAGTTCTTGCCATGGGGGATGCTCACAGTGCCCAGCTCACTGCTTCTGCAGGCAGCAAAGCTGTCCAGGCTGGCACTGTTTCAGCGTAAAAACTGTCTGGGGAGACACAGAGGATGCTGTAGTCCAGCAGAATCCCTTTGAAAACTTCTCAGAAAGTTAAATCCCACTTGTTGAAAGACGTGGCATCTGCTGTGATGAAGTCGCGTGTCAGCGCGTGAGCGGTCGCTCGGCTCAGCGTGTGTGTGGCACTTCAACGTGCTGAGGGCTGTGCCTGGGAACCCAGCAAAGAGGAGCAGAATTGGGTCAGTGCTTTTTGTAAAGGTGGTTCCCTAGGGGCAGTTCCCCCCCTGAGCTGCTGCTGTAAGGCTTTTGTCTCTTCTCCCACCTGCAAGAGTCCTTGCAACAGCTGCAGAACGTGGATTTCCATCAGACTCAGCTGTGTCCTGGAGAGATCCATCTCCATATTTTTCCTCAGGGGAAGCTGATTCTTTGATTGCACATGCTGTCCCACCCAGGGTAGGCTCTAGCTAGGGACATTAGTAATAAATAGGTGTCTCTAGAGGGGCCTTTCAAGCTGGGACCACTCTGTTTGGTCTTATTTTGGCAACAGAAAGGTGAAAGGCCAGGGAATTCATCCATATAAGGAATCTCTTAGGAAAGATAATATATTGTGTAATTAAATAACTGCCCCCACAAGGTTTTCAGGGGTAACAAGCTGTGCTCAAAATTAAACACAAGTGTGCTGCACTCACACTACAGCCTGCTTAAGGCAGGTGAAAGTCCTTGAGGTTATGGAGAGGGAACGATACTGTAATTCTGGCCTCTTCTTTCTGAGTGTCAGTGGAAGTTGTAGGCTCACAACTGGGTATGTGTGCAAACCCCATCTTAAACCTTTGAACTTGTTTTAAGCTAATCCATTTGTGCTTAATTTACAAACAGCTGGTTGATTTAAAGGGATTTTCATGCTGGAGTAAACAAGAAGAACATTTACACAAGGAGTAAACCATCCCGCTGTAAATTCCCTTTGCAGTTGTTATAGCTATTTGTTTGTATTAGATCTTAACTTCCTCGGTGCAAAGCTAATCCTTCTTGATCCTACAGTGAAGTCATGATCCTGTGTTTGATGTCACCATCTGTTGCCATAGAAGCAACTGTGATGTTGCAAATTAAACTTTATGACTTCATGGCAAGATAAAAGCACATCTTCAGCTGCTTGCAAAAGTGGTTCGGAATATTTCCATGAAGTGAATGGAAAATATGCCAGTTTACATTTTGTCTAAATACAGTTCTTGGAAAGTTTGTGAACAGTGAGGGCTTGGAATTATATATTGTATGAAAGGGAGGAAAAAGAATCCGAGGCTTGTATCAAATTTGAGCTTTAAAAAAAAAAATCCCCTGGCAAGTAATTGATCCTTGGCAGGAGCCCTGCTGTTAAAAGGTTAGTATGGTTGCAAACAGGACTGAAATAGAAACAATTTAAAACTCAAAGCACTGTACAGATACCACCTCTTCTGTCTGTAGAGAAAAGCTCTCATGGTCTCATCTGGTTGTGTGCAACAGCCATTGATAATGGTAGTTGAAGTCATTGTCACATAAATATCTAGTCAGGGGTTACAAAAACTTGAACGAGAATGTGATGTTCTTTTTTTTAAATTGCTTAGGAAGTTAAGCCTTGATCACACTTGTAGGTGTCTGACTCAGTTTGAGAAAAATCTTCCTTTTCATAAATTAGAAGAGTTTTTTATCTAAATGGCATAAGAGGGAAGAAAGGCGTGAGTGATTCAGTGGTGCAGGAGAACAGGGCTGCACTTCCATGAGGACCAGGCAAAGGCCCATGTGCTACTCATAGCCCTCACTCTGCCCTTCTGCCAGGAGGAAGAGGCTGCAGAGAATGTGAGCCTAAATGCAGAAGTTTTTGTTTTCTTTTTTATATACAGAAGAGAGGGGGATAGTATAATTTTTCTCTCTCTCTCTGCTAGTAGGGAAAAGAGCTGCTAAGTCCTAAATTAGGAACTTATTTATTTATTTTAAATTGGGCCTATCTCTTTCCTGCTATCAGTCATTTTCTTAAAATTTCTGAGTTATTTCCCTCTTAAAAATGGATACCCATCTTCAGTATCTTTGAGTGACAAAGACTAAATCACATTGCTGGTGCAATCCAGAGTAAGATACTGATGTCAAAACTAACTTGACACGACACAGTCTCATGAGAAAGGTGAAAGTTGCCCAGTGAAATTCAAGGAATTTTGTACCTACAGGCACCTGTTGTAGAAGCACAGCCTTGATTCTGTTCATCTGCCCTTGAACAGGAATGCTGTACCTACCAAATACCACACGTGCTTATCTTCACCTGCTTGCCCTTGTCTGGATTTGAGGATGGTGGCTCAAAACAGATGGTTTCCAGACCCTCTGGTTTTAATTAATAAAATTAAAAAGAAAAGTCAGTTTGAAGTGGTTACAGTGAGGACTCAGGAGGTAACACGTGGGGTTTGTTTGCCTTTCTGTTAAAAGGCTGAGCATCTTGGGGAAGAAGCAGGGTGTGTTGTCCATCCTGTTGGACTGCTGCAGCCTTGTTCCCACTGGTGTATTTCTGGTTAAATTATTTAGATCACTGAGTTCACTTCTCTGATAAGCACACAGCTCTGATAAGTGAGTTAAAGGATTACTTGAATCATATTTTTAAGGGAAGGCATGAATTCTGGATTCTTTTGCCATGTCTTTCCTCATCTCTGAATATCTCCAAGGAACATGAAAGTAAAAAGTAACATCCAGGGACCCCCAGCAGAATTAGATTCACTTTAAACATGACACATGCTCTATATCCCTGGGGCAGGCACTTAATTTTGTAGTGTTTCAGACTTCTATGACATGATGATTGATTTTGTAGAGGTGAAGTTGCTTTAGTCATTAGTTAAAAAGCCTGATAAAGCTGCACGAAGATATTAAGTTGTTACCAGTCGCTGGTGTCTCTTTGTTCTCCCCCAGCCTTTACCCCACATTTGAAAGGGAAGGAGGAAGACAGGCAGGAGGCTGCCTCCCTTTCAGTCTGTCAGGGTTTTATTAGAGCCTGGCTCTCATGTCAGCGCTCTGCTGAAGCCCAGGTTTGCACCAGATGATTAATGGGGAGCAGTGAGCTCAGGCTGACAGGCTGTGCAGCCAGAGCCTGAGCCCCCAGCCCAGCCAGCCAGGCCTCTGCTTGAGCCCAGGACTCTGCCTGGTCCTCCCTGCCTGCCCTGTCCTCCTGCCTGCCCTGCCCTGTCTTCCCTGCCTGCCCTGTCTTCCCTGCCTGCCCTGTCCTCCCTGCCTACCCTGTCCTCCTGCCTGCCCTGCCCTGTCCTGCCTCCCCTGTCCTCCTGCCTGCCCTGCCCTGTCTTCCCTGCCTGCCCTGTCCCCCTGCCTGCCCTGCCCTGTCCTGCCTCCCCTGTCCTCCTGCCTGCCCTGCCCTGTCTTCCCTGCCTGCCCTGTCCCCCTGCCTGCCCTGCCCTGTCCTGCCTCCCCTGTCCTCCTGCC